>NW_006256908.1:4390932-4488836 GCF_000478725.1 Eutrema salsugineum | reverse complement strand
TCCTCTCTAGGCATTCGAACCGAATGATCAGGTACTTCTGTATAACTCTCGTTTGCAATTGTTTCCTGATAAACTTCGTTCTCGATGGTCAGGCCCTTTCATAGTCAAAGAGGTTCGCCCCTATGGCGCTGTCGTCCTCCTCACACCAGATGGTAGCAGAGAGTTCACAGTGAATGGACAAAGAGTGAAGCACTACTGGGCCAAAGCTGAGATTCCGGATGGACATATCGTGCCTCTGGATGGTGCACCTCCTGCCTGAATCGCCATCGAGTCAAGCTAATGACTTTAAACAAGCGCTTGGTGGAAGGCAATCCACTGGTGAGTCTGTAAATAAGTCTTTTTGTTTCAATTGATTTTCGTTTTTCTTTTCATGTTTCAGGTGAAACAGGGCTGGTGTCGAGCGACACCATACTAGGTGTCGCCTGTCACTTGTTACCCTTAAAAAAAAAAAAAAAAAAAAAACAAAAACAAAAAAAACTAGGACCTCGCTTAACCGGAATTCCAGCACCGGAGGGGAGTCGGAAGCGGATCGGGCACGAGGAAAATACCATTCGCACTTTGCAAGTGTCGCGCGTCACCACCCTGGGTGTCGCCCGTCACTCACAAATAGGTAAGTCTTCTTTTTCCCACGTTTATTTAAAACCTTCACCATCACACCCTTTTTCCTCCCTTCCTCCTCGCCGCACTCGACACTTTCGCCATAACCACCCTCACCACAACCGAAATTACTCAAATCTTCACCGATTTGGGTGCTTCCAAAGCCTAACCTCATCAGATTTTCACCCTCTATCTGTTTCTCTCATCGATTTGCCATTCCACCAAGGTACACACTTCGATTCTCCACTTTTTCGATTTCGGTACCTCAGGTTTGTTTGTCGAAATTGCTCTTTTTGGGTTGATGCTTTGCTTGATTTCACCTATGGCGATCCATTTAGGGCAGATTTCGACCACTCCCATGCGCTTTAAACGGTTCATTTGGCTAGTTTGAGAATTTTGTTCTTCATGCCTATTGCATTTCAAAGTTTGCGAGTGTGAAATTTGTTGTGGTCTTAGGGCGATTTCTGAATGCATGTGTAGCTGGACCCCTCCTTGTCGCTGATCCGACTTGCTGGAGAACATCACTTGTACTTACTTGTTCACTGACTTGAGATTCTTTTCTTTTGTTGGTTTGCTCTGTTTCCTCTTTTGCAGATGCCTCCACGCAAGCGACAATGCAGGGCCGCCGCCTCCAGTCCGCAACCTCCAGTCGAATTAACCTTCCAACTCGGAGACCACGTCGAGGTTTTGGATGGTGACTTGTGGCAACGTGCAACCGTGAAAGCTGTACTCGCACGATCTCGTTACTTGGTCAAATTCCTTGACTCCCAGGAGTTGCAGGTGTTCCCGACTTCCCATCTTCGCCCGGCTGCACCACCACGAGCCTCCGCCTCACCGCCACCATCGCCTCCTGCACTCCCTGATTCACCTGACGAGAGGATTAGGCGCCCTTGGCCTAAACAAGAGAATCTGCGCATTCCAACACGCAGGATCTGGGACGAGCCACCTCGAGCTGTTGCTGAGAGCGTTGAGTGTCTACACAGGCCAATTTCAGATGACTGGGATGATTACGACACTTTCTTCTACAACGCCTGGCTCAATGTGAAGATACTTCCCACCAGGTTCTTGGACATTCTGGATATGAGGCGTTTGGGTTTGGATTCTGAGCTCCTACGTTTGTTGACGAAGCTTGGATTGGGA
Organism: Eutrema salsugineum; assembly: GCF_000478725.1. Taxonomy (NCBI): domain Eukaryota; kingdom Viridiplantae; phylum Streptophyta; class Magnoliopsida; order Brassicales; family Brassicaceae; genus Eutrema; species Eutrema salsugineum. The sequence goes on along the minus strand of NW_006256908.1, from coordinate 4,487,099 downwards.
TCTATGGCTACCCGACCCTACGATCTGTTTCCTGACCTTGTTCGTCAGTGGGCTCGCCTCTGTTCGCATCTACTACACCAACGAACATGCTCCAAATGCGCAGGAGGGCACTCTGACTTTCATGATCCGCAGAGTTCGTTACAGGCTCTCCTTTCGCGACCTATGTGCCTTATATGGGTTTTACAAGGATCTCCCGAGAGTCACCCTCCCTACTCAGATGTTCGATGTGCAGGATTTCTGGTCCCATTTTGGGAATGGGCGTTATGATTCGAAGACTACGTCCCAAACCGACGTGCGCCACCCTGTTCTGCGATGCCTTCTACGTGTCCTGGGCAACACTATTCAGTGCAAGTCGACCCCGGGTAAGATGCGTCTCTCTGAGTTGGCTCTTCTTTATGTTGGCATTGGTGATTTGACAGATGGTGAGCATTACCGGAATTCCGCGCACGCTACTGATGTCAACATGGGAGCTGTTTTCGCTCATCACTTGGTTTCTTTGCAAACCAAACCTTTCTCTGGAGCAGGTACGACGCAGCGCACTGAATCTGTTGGTAGCTTGCTGACCCCTATCTTCCAGTATTTTCGGATCAGCACGGAGAACAGCACCATTGTCACGACTCGCCGAGCTATTGATTTGGATCACCTACGCCATGCTTCCTGGATTAACCACAACCATCAGTGGTCCTTTCGCACTACAGCTGGTTCATACTGGATTCAGCTCCCTGATCGTGCACGCACTGACATAGGCACCACCTGCGCCGCGCTTCGTTTCATGCCCGAGAGGAGAGTCTTGATTACTGTGTCTCGCGGTTCTTCTTCCAGAGCTCGTGCTTCCACTTCCGAGGACGATCAGATACCTCGCTCCGCAGACACCACAGTACCTCTCCCTGATCTTCCCACTGAGCCAGCGGTTCCCATGGAGGTTGCTGCTTTCCAGCGGTATGTCATTCAGAGTTTTCAGAGCATCTGGAGTGCCATCGCTACTCTCTCTCGCTGCGGATGTGTTCGCCCTACTCGCCCGCGATCTCGTTCACCCACGCCATCTGATGATGCTACTACTAGCAATGAGGACTAGTTCCTTTGTCATTCTGGTTCTGTTTTCTTGTCTTCTGTTTTTTTTCTCTTTTATTTTCGTTTGTTTGAGTCTGTTGTGTCAGCCACACCTGTTGTGAGACTTTGTTGGTTTTATGCATCTATGGGTTGTATTGTTACTACTAATTTTTCTCTGAGTGATCTGACAGTGCTAACATAGATGATCGCGACGATTGCTCTCTGCACTGTGGTGTCGAGCGACACCATCTTTGGTATCGCGCGTCACCACCCTTGCACTTTCGACCTAAGCTTGTTTTCTTCTGAAACTGAGCTGTGTGTTGGTCGACCTAACTGAGTAGTAAGATATTCTAACCCGTTGCATTCTTCCTTCTGACTTTCTCTTTTGTCACCAACTTCGGATTTGATAACACTGGGGACAGTGTTGTTCAAGTCTGGGGGAGGTAGTTGCTGACATTGTGTTTGTTTTTCTTTAGAGTCAGTTGTGTCAAAACGTTTTTGAGTCAAAACCTGTTGGAGATCATGATGCTTTTCCTGGAATTATTGTGCTGACCTTTCACCTAAGTGACCACTGCTGCAGATTCAGTCTAGATCCGACTAATGAAAAATCCAAAGGCTGATCAGCTGACTAGAGGCGTCCATGTTTCCAACAGAATCCACTAACCTGAGCTAAGTACTGAACTTCACTTTTAACTCGCTGATGTGACTAATGCCTTAGAGCTTGATTCCTCGTTTGTACTTGATCAATGAAAGCATGTGTGAAATTTAATGAAGTGATTTCTCTCCCTTATGACGAGCTAAGAAAGAAAAAGGCAAAAAGATTGAGATGATTTTCACTTAAGAGTGAAGGGCTAGGAATGTTTCCAAGAATCCCATTATTTCACTTCTAAGTTGGAATGATCACACAAAGGAAGGAAGTGAGGGGTAGGAATGTTTCCCATGACCCCACTATTCGCTGAAAACCTTTGATACAAGGTAAGGGGACAACTCGGGGACTTGGTGGCAAACACCATCAGTACTCGCAGCTTTACTCTTATCGAGTATGCGCCATAAAAAAAATAGAAGAAAAGAGATGATGAATGTGCGAAAAGAATAAGTCTGGGGGAGAGAAAAGGTACCAAAGTTTGTAAGGCTGATTTGTTTGAGTACAGAATGGGAAAGAATCTAGAAGGTTCTGGGCATTGGAATCATCAGTGAGATCCAGCGATGAGGGTTTATGGACAATGTTGTGGAATTTTGGACTTAATCTGGAAAGCTGTGAATGTCTGCGGAGAAGTACATGGTGGTTCGATTTGGAATGAGGAAGCAGTAGTTGAGTTGCAGGCAATTGGTCAAGGGCGATGTTCCAATGAAAGGTTGAGTCTCTGTGTTTTCAAACTTCTTTCTCTTATTTGGTGTTCTGTTTGCTTGAGGGCAAGCAAATGCTAAGTCTAGGGGAGTTGATATATCATGGTTTTTATGGTTTTTAACCATGGTATATGTCTTATTTATAGAGTCTTTTTAGTGTCTTTCGAGTCTTTTGGAGTCTTTTCAGGTCATAGGTACGTTTGGAGCTTAACTGGAGACTTTGGAGCACTTTGGAGCTTAATCAGGATCAAATTCGTCAAGTATGGATTTTGTGCTTTGGTGACGCTCGACACCATGGAGAGTGACGCGCGACACTTGTCAGAGAAATAAGGAAAAGGCGATTTTGTTTCCTATTTGAAGAAGGAGTTGGGCCCAAACGTTTTCAAGGAAGCCCAAAACGTGTCTTAGAGATATATATAGGATTTTTATTCCCTTTTTACGGACACCTTAGATTAGAGAGAGAGAGATACTCTGAGTTTTTGGCTTTTGCGATTTCTGAGCTTTGGGAGACAAGTCTGTACTCTGTTCGTTTAGAGAGAAGTTTTCGAACCCCTTTATCTATTTCGATTTATTCTATTGCTTTCTATTCATCATGTTTGTTGTTTCAATAACCATGTCTGAGTAGATCACTTGTTAGGTTTAGGGTTAATTAGGGTTTTCTTTGAATGTTTGATTAACTTGCCAGTTAGGGTTCATATCTACTTGTTCTTCACCTTAGGTTGTTCTTAAAGCTAATTCTGGACTGATCACCTAGAACTTAGATCTTAGGTTGCTTAATTGACACGGAAGTGTAATTGAATAACTGGAAAGAACCTGAGTTGAGCAAAGTAACTTTTCGCAAAGGAATTTGGTTTAGGAGCTTTGTGAACATATCAAACTTGTGCATTAAGGCTGGTTTAAATCTGTAGGATTTACAAAGGAATTTGGAATTCTAGGATTTTAACTTAGATAATTCTCACAACGGAAGTTGGTTAATTATAGTTCTGTGTTTCGAGTTCAAGAACTGTGCTTAAACTGAACCCTGACTTGTTAAGTTGATTTGCATTCATTGAATTCCTGAAAATCACCCTAGACCTATCCTTTATCACATCGAATTTACAATTGTCTTCATTGCTATTCTATTTACTTTTGTCGCAACACTATTTATTTTGCATATCTTGGCTTAGCGTAACTCTATCTACATAAGGTTTATTGAGTGATTTCTTGTCTCTATGGTTCGACCCCTAGATACTACAACTGCACATCTGTGCTCTTGCAGAGTAGCTTAGGGATTTAACTTTGAGCATATCAAGTTGACCCTAACATCATGGGAATGAAGTCTCATGACTATCACGTCTTGATGCAACAACTTCTGCCAGTTGCATTACGAGGTCTGCTACCTAAAGGACTTCGAGTTGCTATTATACGCTTATGTGATTTCTATAACAAGCTGTGTCAACGGGTTATAGATAGAGAGCAGATTGCAGTAATGGAGATTGAAATAGTGGAGACTCTTTGTATGTTTGAGCGGTTTTCCCACCCAGCTTCTTCGATATAATGGTGCATTTGTGTCTCCATCTAGGAAGAGAAGCCAGACTGGGTGGACCAGTCCATTTCAGATGGACTATCTTTCTGTATGTTATTCGAATTTGTTAGTATTTTGTTTACCTTATTTAACTTACTTGTTTTGTCTACAATTCATATTTTACAGGCACATGAAAATATTGAAGGATTACGTAAGAAATCCTTCAAGACCAGATGGCTGCATAGCTGAGTCTTACCTAGAAGGAATGTATGCAGTTCTGCAATCTGTTTTGGAAGAAAACCACAAGTGTAGAGGACAACCCTGAACGTAATGTTGAGTACGAAAGTAGAACCATACTTGAAGTCGGCCAATATCCGCAGCTAAGACTATTACTCTCAGTGAGATAGACAAGAAAATAGCCGATTTGGCTGTCCTTCAAAATACGGCATTGGTCGAACCATATGTTGAGTAAGCCATTACAGTTTCCCTTTTCATTTTTTTTCAATTACCGTCTATAATACTAGTTAACCTAATTTGTTTTAAATTTGCAAGCATGCATTTGCAATCTCTTCAGGATAGTAATGGAAGGTGTAGGCGTGATGCGACTTTCCTGTGGAATATGCACACTAAGAATTTTGCTGATTAGTTGAAAAAACAGGCGAGTTGTTGTGTATATGAATAATTCATAAAATAAAGTCTATTGTAATATATTGTATCTGACTCGTTGTTTATTTACATTGCTAGATACGTCTTGATTCCGAAGCCCATGAAGAAACTCTCAAGTGGTTAGCCTTTGGTCCGCGTTGTACTGCATGTTCTTACACCGGCTATGTTATCAATGGGCTGCGGTTCCACACAATCTCCGTTGACAGACAAAGTCAGAATAGTGGTGTTTTCTATGAGGCAACAGCGATGTGCAGAGCAAGTGCCGTGATACTGCTCAAGTAGCAGACCTTGTTTCCTACTACGGAAGAGTTGTCGACATAATTTTGTTAGATTACAATGTTTTCTATATACCAATTTTCAGATGCCAGTGGGCTGTCAGAGGGAATGGGGTTAAGGTTGAAGATGGTTTCACACTAGTAAACCTGAATCATAGCCAAGTATCATTTGCGCGAGATCATTTCATACTAGCATCTCAAGCGAAACAGGTTTTTTTGCTCTAGGGAACTTGAGTCATCGAGCTGGTGTGTTGTCTTGAGATGCCCCACAAGAAGCTATAAAGAAGAGGAATGTGACGATGGACATGCTGATGTTGGACCTTTACCCACTAATGTTGATATGGACTTAGAAGATATAGAAAATGATGCTCCAATTGCAAGAAGTGATTTTGAAGGGATTTATGTCTAGCTAATGCTATTTCTTTAGGATAATCTAGATTATCAGTCTGCCTGGTTGAGGCTTCATTACATTTGAATTACAATGTCTCAATTACAGTGTGACATGGATTGGATGGTGTTTTCAGGTAATTCATTATGGGTCAGAAGAAGAGAGGTGTAAAAAGGAAGAAACCAGGGAATGAGGTTGAGTTTATACGTACCATATATCCCAAACCAACCACAGTGACTCAGACTCAGCCTGACGGTTGTGAAACACCGGATGATCATCTACAACAGCCAGAGGATGTTCAAAACGAACTGGACAATCTACAGACAAACGATGAAACTCAGAGCCCCGACGTAAACATGAACACTGAAGATCAGACTATGAATGAAGGAGCACACAAAGTTCCTGAGGTAGACACTACTGTGCCAGAATCACCACTGCTTGAGGACGTCCTCTCTACGCTTGACTCAGAAGGCCCTTCTATTGTCCCTAAGCGTAAAAGACATAGAGGACCGACGAAGATGAAGAACATAGCAAGAGATCCGAATAGCCGTATAAGGGTTGATTTCACATACATGGGAGAACCGTGTGGACCATGATCGGTAAAGCTGTCTTCATATTTAGGTCCTTTGGTTCGTGAACATGTGCCTGTCTTAATTGAGGATTGGAGGAAGATAGGTGAAGAGTTGAGGACCGTCCTTTTGAAATCTGTACAGGTATTCATATGTATAATATTAGCAATAATGGTTATTTTAATATGTGACTTGTGATTCAATATACAAGGTAATTATTGTAATTGAAAAACAGACAAGGTTCGAATTAGATGAAGAGTTCCAGAAGGTTGCCGTTTTCAAGCAGATGGGCTGTATTTGGAGGGCATCCAAATCGAGATTAGTTGGACAGATAAGGCAGTGTAAGAACATTTCGGACAGGTTGAAGCTGCGACCGAAAAATATTTCTCCCGCAGAGTGGCGTAAATTTGTGAAGTTGAAAACCAGTCCCGCGTTTAAGGTATCTCACCGCACTTAGCTTTTCGTTTTGTATACGTTTAACTCATATCTGTTTACAGCTTGTCAGTGACAAATACAAAGAAAGAAGACAAAAGCAGATTCCACATACTTGTAGCAAGAAGAGAATGGTCCGACTAGCTGAGGAGATGGTAATTCTTATTTCGGGTTTTCAGCGATGTCCTTTTTATCTTTTTTACAGCAATGTCCTCTTTTAAAAACGAACTTTCATGTGTTACAGAAACAACAAAGCTCACAGCCTTCGGAAGTGACGAGAGTGAAGGTATTGGTCAAGTCAAGAACAAAGAAGGATGGCACAACAGTCAACACAAATGCAGCTGAAAAGATTGTAAGCTTCTTTATTGTATATATATATTATCCGTGTGGTTGCATGAGTATACTAAAATTTTTAACATAACAAAATTTTGATACAACCAGAAAAAGGCCGCTGAGTTAGTAGAGTCTGATGCTCCTTCTTCACAAACGTCAAATCCAAAAGAGGATATACTATCACAGGTTTTAGGACCTGACAATCCGGGGAGACTCAGGGTTATGGGTAGAGGGATGAGCCAGACGAAATTTGCTTGTTACCAAATGAAGAATAAGTATATGGAGGACATGCAACAAAATCAGTTCAGATTGATGAAGCAGGTGCAGGACTTACAGGAGCAACTGTCAATGATGCAGACTCAGGTTAGTGCTCCAAAAATCAGTTCAACTACATATATACTCGTTCTGCTGTGTATATGACTTGGTAATAGTATATATTATGTTTCAGAAAGCGGAGGTTGAAGTAGGAGAGAATTCTGCAGCAAGAGTAAGTGTTAACTAAACCCTTATTATTGTATTTGAGTTATTACGATGGCGTCTATAACTACATATGGTATATGTTTGTGAATACAGAGTGTGAACAAAAAACTACAAGCAAAATGCTTGTTGTTTGACTGGACAGGTACGGATGACAAAGTCGCAGAAGGGCGTATACTATCAGCTGAACCGGAGGACTTTGTCAATAATATACCACTAGGTCCTAATTCGTACAAAGTTCTTGTGGAAACAGTAACAAAACCAGAAGCTTTTCTGTGGAGACCTTCATTTGGATTGCTTGGCCTCAAAATTTTGTTGTTGTTTACGGAGACAGTTGTGAGGTAGAAGATCTTCCACCACTGGTAAGCATCGAAACCACATGAAATTCCTTCATTTGGTTTTGTTTGTACTTGCATCTCATTTTTTATTTATTTAAACCAGAGTCCCAGCTCGAGTTCTCGCAACCTCTGCAAGTTACTTAATTGGACAAGTAATGACGAAGAAGTTGTGGCCGAAAGACGATGGCAGTCTCGTGAACCAAAGGCTTTAGTTAATGGACTTCCACTCGGACCAAATGCTGTGAAAGTATTTGTAGATGTTGTGATGGAACCAAATACCTTTCTGTGGCAGCCGACAACAGAACTACTAGATCTTGAGGATTCGCTGAATAAATTTGTGGCGTGGCCGGTGAATAGGGTTGTCTTTGAAACAACGCCGGATTCTACACATCCAGTTGAGAAATCTGCAACAACTCCACCAGCGCCTATGAAGAAATCTCAATCTCTTTCGGAGTCTCCACCATCTGAAACTCGGGTACTATGATTTCCTTTTGTGATGATCAATGTTTGGCTATCTCCTCAATATGTTTCATATCTGTTAATATATGCAAATTGTACCAGCAGCAGCAATTCATAGTAGAGCAAGTTGGCAAAGAAAACCAGAAGTGCATGCTAATGGATGTTACCGGACAGAAACGTGTGGTAGCTGAAGGAAGGTGGGCTTCAAACAATCCACTCCAAACTGTCCATTTTGTTCCACTTGGTCCAAATGCAGTTAGAGTTTTGGTTGACGTTGTTAAAATCAAAGATGCAAAGGTTTGGAGGAGTTCATCCGAGATTGAGTGTATGGACGTTGCGCTGAGAACATCAATTGCTTGGCCAGAGGATAAAGTCATCATCATCTGAAGATACGTAAGATTCCTTTGACATTTTCGCTTGAATTTGTTGTCAATGGAATATGACTGTTTTAGTATTTATCGTCTGTTGTTTGGTCGTGTGTGTACTGTACTATGTCACTTTGGATTAGTTTACTGAATTGAACGCTATGTAATGAAGTTTTCATATTGGAGTTTGTAGTTTCTGTTATTGAACTCCCTTGGAATGACACAAGCTGGAACAGGAATACAGAACCGAAATAAAGAAATTTCGAATTGAAAAAAAAAACCGTTATTGCATTTTCTATAGCAAAAAAATAAAGATACAACAGAGCATAACAAAGCTTGAAAAAAATGCCACCACCAAATAGACGACAACAATAAAAAAGAGCTGCAAAAAAAAAAAACACAGCATGCGATTTGAACTACGAAAAAGAATTTAACAAGTTCACACAAATGCTGCTGTAAATAAATGAATGGCAATATATAATAGCTACAATACAACGTAAGATAGGAAAAAACAAATGCTACTATTAATATTTAAACAGTGCAAACATGAGCTACCAATTAGTCTGAAAACAGCATAAAACATACGCTATATTATATGTCCATATTATAGCGTCTCTCAAAAACGCTACTATATGTGGGTATCCTATTATAGCTCCGGCGGTCACAGCGTTCATGAAAACGCTATCAAAACCTTAATATAGCATTAATCATGAGCTAATAATGTTAGTTTTTCTTGTAGTGATATGCAGTATTTATGATGTTTTGATTGCTTCATGTGGCTTCCGTAGACTTCATATACTGTTTTTTGATGTTTTGATTGCTTCGGTTGGCTTCAGTAGACTTATCGACTCGGATTATACTTAGAATGTGAAAGTAGACTTCTTTTGGCAAAAGTAGACTTCCTTTGGTAAAAGTAGACTACATTTTGCAAAAAGTAGACTTCATTTTGTAAAAGTAGACTTCATGTTGCAAAAGTAGACTTTATTTTGCAATAGTAGACTTTATTTCGTAAAAGTAGACTTCATTTTTGAAAAAGTAGACTTCATTTTGTAAAAGTAGACTTCATTGTATCAAAAAGTAGACTTTATTCGTGTATAGTTTCAAACCGTTAGTTATAACTAGTTTTTCTCATTAGAGCTTTGTTACCGTTGATGCAGAAATCTGTGTTAGATAATGGTGGCCTCTAAATTCCCTAGAAGACTATACACCAAAGGCGGTGAGCCAGCCCCGAATAAAAGCATCGGCTATTATGCTGATGATTATAGGCTGGTACCTACACTACGGTCAGCTCTACAAGAGGATGAATGGGAAGAGATTTACGAGTCACCGTTGGGTGTCTTTTTAAAGTTCCACGACTTGGATTTTGGTTTGGCTTCTAGGCTGGTGCACCACATGCTGACCTTTCAGATAGTTTGCAAGCAGAGGTACGAGATATGGAGCTTGATTGGTACCACTCCAATTCGGTTTTCATTGCATGAGTTTGACGAGATCACCGGACTCAACTGCGGGTACGTGGATGACTTGGCTGTAACTGATCTTGAGCTTTCCGATGACATGCAGGCATTTTGGGAGCTAATGGGGGTCGATGTCGAGTCGGACCCAAGCACTATTGAAATTATTGAAGCCTGTTCCAACTGCTCATCATGGTCTCGGGATGATAGGCTGCGGTTGGGATATCTTGGGATCTACGCTGGTTTCATAGTGGCAACGAGACCAGGCTTATCTACAAATGTCAACCATGCCAGACTAGTGATGAATCTCAAAGGTTTTAAGGAGTTCCCATGGGGAAGAATTGCTTTTCAGCATCTGATCAAGTCTGTTAAGGAGAAAGATCTCAGCAAAAACATTCATATAGAAGGGTTTGTGCAAGCTCTTCAAGTGTGGGTGTACTATGCTCTGCCGAATTTTGCTGCTGAATTTGGCGAACCATTGCCAAATGATCCTACACCTCTTCTGCTGGCTTACAAAGGATCAAGAGGACGAAAGAACGTCAAAGCCAACATGCTAAAACAGGTACTGTATTAGTCTAGTCATTCTCATTTAGAAGTCTTGTTCCGTAGTAGACTTCTATATAGTAATGAATTTACAAAGTAGACTTCAGGAGTAGACATCATGTGTATACTGCTATATAAAAATCTTGTTAGAAGAAGACTTCAGTTGTAGACTTCAGTGGTAGACTTCATACGTAGTTTTTAGTAATTCATTTACTTATTGTATTTTTTCAGGCTCGCATACAGTACTGCGTGGCTAAGGACTTGGCGGATATGTTTCCAGTTTGGGATGATGAGGAACAGAATCCGGATATTGTCAAGATTGTCAATGCAATCCATGACCCCCAGTTCAAGTTCTCAAAAAACCACTGGCCTTTGGAAGGTGTTCTGGGTGCACACATCGTCAAGGCAGAAGCAGGAAAGAGGAGCCTTCCCTCAGATGAATCAAGTCGCAAGAAAACCTGCACAGCCTCTGCCTCTGCCGCCTCTTTCGTTGGTGATGAAGGGGTCGACGTTGTCACTACTATGAAAGCGCACTTCGACCAATGCTCCAAAAGCTTTTCAACCAAGATGCTGAATGGTCTTGGTAGCTGTAAAAAGCAGATCAAACTTCTCACCGACAAGGTTGAATCTATAGAGCGCGCGGTAGAGGAGTTGACTACAGGGTCGACGAAGCACACTGAGGAAGAGGTTAAGGACAATGATCAGCCAACCCAGCAGCAGATCACTGGATCCAAGAAGCATGAAGGAGTTAGTACCAAAAACCCTCCGCCTATACGAAAACATTTCATGCGAACAAGATCACGCAAAGATACGAACACTTAATACTAATGTCATTTGAATTCGAACATGTTTAATAATGCTATGTACCGTGTGAGATTATTTACTTATGTTATAAAAAAATTGTGTTTCCAATTTCCAGACTATGATGAAACATGTTACTAAATTATAGGCCATGGTGGTGTTATTTGTATATTCATGCCTGTTTGTGACAATAAACTGCAGAGTAATTCAGAGAAAAAAATGCTCCGATGAAAGATAATGTCAACGTTGGTGCGAGTGAGAGTGTTAATGCCCCCGAGGATGCAAAAGGAAAGAAGGCTGCCATGAAGGAAGAAGAGGCCCCCGAGCCTAGCTTTTGTGAAATTGACCCAAAGACGTGTGATGTTGACTTCGACGCAGTTACACTAGCCAAAAATGCCAAAGCCAGAGCAGCGGCTCAGATAGTTGCCCGCGCAACGAGTGCCAGAAACCAACAGCTGGCTGCGACACATAAGAGCCCTTTCTTAGGAAATAGTACCACAAAGGGGATCATTCCAACGTCAGCATCTCACTCCGGCCAGGTCCGTGGATATGATCCTTTCGATCAAACCGGTGTTAGGGCGAAGCATACGACTCTAATGAACTTTGTGAAAGCAAACCCGTAAGTAGACTTCTATACTTATGTAAGTAGACTTCCTCATATTATTATTTTCCTGTCTGACTTTTTCACAAATACAGTGCCTATCCAAGACGTCCAAAAAACTCTTCGATCGACTGCTATTACATTCTCTGGACACCGAAGAAATGGCTAGCTGATATGGTTAGTGTTTTACTATTTCATATTAGACTTCATAGGTAGACTTCATACGTATACCTAATATGTAGACTTCTTTAGTAGACTTCATATGCAGACTTTACTCATGTCTTATTTTCATCGATGTGCAGCACATGGAAGCTTATATTAACGTACTCAGGCTGCGATTATCCAAGCATCCGAAGTGGTTTGTATCCGATCGGATTTGCTTCCTCAACTCCATGTTTGGTACGGTTTGGAGGCGTGACTACAATGACTTCAAAAACTCTGAGCCGAATGATGATGGTTCTGGCAAACTTCTACCACCTGGAGCGTATTCGTACTACACAGGCAAATTACCTATCTACTGCCAGACTAAAAAGACGTGGGCCTATGAAGTCGACCATTTGTACTCAATGTTGCACATCATGGGGGACCATTGGGTAGCTATCTGGATTTCATTTGTGACGAGGCATATCACGATATGGGATAGTCATGCGGGAACCAAATATGCATCTGACGCCCAAATTGATGAAGCTGTGGAGCCTCTCACTGTTATGATACCCTACCTTCTTCAGTCCTATGCACCTGCTGAAGACAAGTGGAGATTCCCCTACACGCCGTTCATACATTCGCGAGTACCAGGTACGGAGATACAAAACATTCAGAGTGGTGATTGTGGAGTCTACTGCCTGAAGTACATCGAGTGTCATGCTTTGGATTTGCCATTTCCTCTGCAACTTTGTGATAAAAACATTCGACAAATCAGGGAGAAAATGGCTGCAGAGATCTTTGACGAAATAGGTGCTAGGGGCCATGATAAGCTAGATGCAACCGGGCTGGATATCTATGATAGGAAAGTTTAGGGTATCCTTATTTAAAACTAATTTGATTTTTATGGCAACTTTTGGGCTACTTGCATAAATGACCTTCAATGTGATTGCAGGTCATTTTAGCAATTGGTAGATGATAGGTGTGGAAGTTTTTTGGCCACTTATCGTATAATTAAAATGTCAAATATGTTGTAATTTCGTTTAGTATATTATAATTAAACTGAAGTCTACGACTGAAGTCTACTAAATTGTAATTGTATTTGTACTTAAGTCTACTAAGTAATTAACATGTTTGTATTTATAAGTTTTGATTTCTACGTAACACTGAATCCTGTGAAATATGATGGAAAGTAGACTTCATGTAATTAAAATGCCAAAGTATGTTGTAATTTCGTTTAGGATATTGTAATTAAACTAAAGTCTACGTCTGAAGTCTTCGACTGAAGTCTACTAAGTTGTAATTGTATTTGTACTGAAGTCTACTAAGTAATTAACATGTTTGTATTTATAAGTTTCGATTTCTACGTAACACTGAATCCTGTGAAATATTATTGAAAATGCACTCCTGATAGTGTCAATGGAAAAAGTTTAGTAGAACTCATAAATATGTTGCTTACAATAAATATAAGTCTACAAACGAAGTCTACTACAGAAGTCTACTACTGTCAATTAAACATATAAGTAAACACAAAAACATAAAACATGGAGTCAACTAAATTCAACGCGGCCATTCATTTGCAAATCCAGGAATTGTTTTCTAGAATATGGCACATTCCAACTTCCAGAAGCAAGGACTGCAGAGTTTGTCACCATATGAGTCGACAAGGCTTTCATCATCCATCCAGTGCTGGTTTGGCAGATTCATACAAGCACAACTCCTTGATTGTGCCTTAGCAAAAATATGGAAGACCGGTTCGTGAAACTCGTCAGGCTTCTTATAAGTGGTCGGACACCTGTTGATGTGCTGCATAGTCTTCCTCATCTTCGTTGCCTCTGCCGGAAGTAGACCACGAATGTGTTTAAATACATCATGGCTGCCATCCATGGTTAAAGAGAACATAACCATGGAGTAGGTAGCCATGAGGCATCCTTCATTTGATGACACCTTTTATTAAATCAAACCCTGCTTGGATGCTGTCTTCATAGAAGATAAGAGAGACGCCTCGTAGGTATTGCGCTGTACGATTTCTACACTCCAAATAGTGCCTAAAGAATGCGTCAACCCTCCCATGTTGATCCCAGACCCATGGAATTGTCAAGGTTATTAGATTAACGGCTCTTAAAAAACCCTCTTCATTAGAAATCTCATTTAGATTTTTGGAGAAAACTCTTGCTTTACAGAGCGCAGCGTAGGAATGAGATGTGATTTTTAAGAGGATATCCCACAGAATGTCGGAAGGGAGAGAGTTGAAGTTTATCAGGTTCGACATCTTCTATGGTCTGGAATGAAACTATAATTTGTCTAAACCCGAGAATTTATAAGCAGAAATACCGTAGACAAACAGGTACAACGGTTATACGCACTGTTAAAGTCATTAAAGCAGTTACTTAAATGAAGTCATTTCAAATCTAACCATAAACAAAATATCACATACATAGTAGACTTCTATAGTAGACTTCCACAGTAGATTTCTGGACAACAATAGCAGTTTTGTCCTCCTATTCAGGAGCCTTCTTGTGATTGTCCTGGTGAATCTTCGACGTGTAAGGGAAAGACATAAAGTTTAGTAAATAAACTCTGTTAATCTTGTATAGCACATTATTAGATGAGTTTAGATCAACTTACACAATTCGGTAGGGTATGACCAGGTTGCTTGCATTGTGAGCAGTTGTATAGTTTGTGCAGCTTCCTTGGCTTCTTGCTTTTCCTCCTAGCAATTTCTAGCCATGATTGCCACCGAGACTTCTTCCGTCTGCCTAGTTTGCGGCGAATGTCTGGTGGCAGACATATTGATAGTTGGACTCCTTGGACCTCTGAAATTTGGGGATATATGTTGGCAGAGTATGCAGCAAACAAGTAGTTTTTCGAATACGTAGGACATACAAGGGAATCCACAGCTATCCCACCGGCTAATGCAGCTGCAATGGCATGTGAACATGAGATTTTCTCGATATAAAACACACCATATTCACACATTCCATGTTCCAAATCAACAATACAATTCCTGGTTCCTCCTTTCACATAGTATCTCCAAGTGTCAATTCGGTCCACCTCCATTGCATCTGCATAATGTCCACGAATCGCCAACAAATACTCCACTCCCCGAGTATTATGTGTTGTGAGACTCAAAGCATCCTCTCTGCATTTTAAAAACCACCGACCGAGCTTCTCTCGTATGAAATCCAAGAGGAATGAAATGGGATAGCCACGGGCCTTCTTAAGTGCAGCATTTATAGACTCTACGACATTGCTAGTCTTAATATTGTATCTGTCTCCAACAAAATGAACTCGGGACCAAAGGGAGACATCGGCTTCTTCCAAATAGTCAGCAAGGTCAGGCTTGATCTGTTTCAACTCCGCCATGTACCGGTTGTAGTCATAGAGGTTGTAAGCATAAGCCACACGTTTGACCAAGTACAGCAACTGTTTCCCCTTAAACTTTGTTACTATGTTATGTTGTAGATGGTAGTAGCATATCCCTCGTTTTGCCCATGGGAAAACAGTTTGACAAGCTTTCTTAATAGAAAGATGTCTGTCAGAAATTATCACCAAAGGATTACCATCTGAGATACATTCACGCAGTTTAAAAAAAATCATTCCCATGAAGCATCCTCTTCACTATCAACAATTCCAAAGGCCAAAGAAAAAATCTGAAATTTTCCATCTTGTGCGGTGGCCACCAACAAAGTACCTTCGTATTTCCCTGTTAGATGACATCCATCCACCACAATAATTCTCCTCATGTACTGAAAACCGGCAATCGATGCTCCAAATGCGAGAAATAGATATTTGAATTTGTTATTGGAATCTACATGAAGAGCTGATACAGTTCTTGGATTGGCTTTGTTAACTGAATGTAGGTAAGCTGGGAGACTAGCATATCCATCTTCAGCTGTTCTTCTGACCAATTGTTGGGCATATATCAAAGATCTGTATGAAGTAGTGTAATCCATCTTGATGCCAAACATATGCTTCATTGAAACCTTGACATGTTCTGGTGTAAGACTATCAATGATGCCGAAATGGCTTATAAACAGCTTGCCAATGTACTTAGGAGTAGACTTCCCCCGCTGAGCCATTCGCTGGCCTATTGAACATGTGTGGTCTTTCACATATTTTGTCACCCAAAAAGTGAATTCATCATTCTTCACGCTCGCTCTAACCATCCAAGCACATCCTTCCACTCGACATTTAGCCACAAACAGAATCTTCGTAGACTTCTCTCTTTTAAAAGCAAATTTTACCATTATCGCAGTCAATCTAACATCTGATAACAGCTTCTCCTTTGTAGGGAAACTTGCCTTAACATATATATTATCAGACCATGACATGGGCGTGCTTCCTGTTTCACCATATCTGTTTCTGACATTTTCAATACAGACTTCATCTTCATCATCATCTTCATCTTTCACTTTACCATAGACACTGTAATCTTCTCCGTCAGAGTAAGCTGTATCGTCGACATCTTCTCCATCCTCATTCACATCAGAACTGGCTGCCTCATCATCGGTAGAATGTTCTGAATTTTCCTCAGACTCCTCACCTAAATCTTCATCTGATCCTTCCTGGTTCTCCTCAGTATCCATCTCCACTCGACTGGACACACAAAGACGTACCATATGCACTCTGCTTAACGCAATCAATCTTGAAACTTGTCTATCATTGGTGACATGCATTGAAGGTGTATCTGGAGCCATAGTTTGCAACATTGAGACTGGTAGTGAGTATTAACTCGATGAGCTCAGTCTTCTTGCCCAAGTTATAATCATCTCGCGCCATCTCAGTAAGCTCCCCCAAGGTGCAACCATCATTCAAAAACCACATTCTTGCACCTTTGCCAATGTCAACAACAAAATGCCATGAATTCTCCTCAATCTTCCATTCCCCGTACACAACTGGAATTTGAGCCATTCTCTAAAAAAATAACCATATAAACCATATTAGCAAACACTGCATACAGAATTTTTGTATCAAGAGTAGACTTCTCCCGAAAAGAACATTAGTAGACTACACGACGAAGTCTACATTTATAAGCTAAGTAGCTTAAAAATCGAAACTTCTGATTCAACAATAAATATCAAATGAAATGAAAAATTATTCACTGGGTAGTTCAATCACTTACTAAGAAGCAATTCTAATCCAAAAAATTTGAAAAAAACTTTATAAATATTCCTAAAACGCGTTTTAAAAAAACGTCAAAAAGTAGACTTCTACAGCAGACTTCAAATGTAGACTGGAGGAGAAGTCTACTTTTTCATAGAGAAGTCTACTAATGAAGTCTACTTAAAAACATGTCATTTTTGCAATTGACAAATCTGTTGACTTTTCCTTCAGTAGACTTCAGAAGTAGACTTCCGGCCAAAAATGTTACTTTAGCATTTGACCGATGCATTGACTAAAAAAGTAGACTTCTATTGTAGGCTTCATGTAAGAGTAGACTTCTCTGACAGTCTACTTTTGAAGTCTACCTTTTTAATAGAAGTCTACCGAAAAAATAGGTTATTTTTGCAATTGAATTTTTTGAGTAGACTTCACAATGAAGTCTACTAAAAAAAGATTCCTTCTAAGTTTGACCGAAAAATATAAGTAGACTTCACAGAGAAGTCTACAGTTTTTAGACTTCTTTGGGAAGTTTACTGAAGTTTTTCGGAATTTTTTGAATTTTTTAAAAACGGTAGTCAAACACTAAAATGATCTATACGTTTTTGGTCAAACTACAAAAGTAACTTTAAGGTAGACTTATTCTGCAGACGTAAACAGTAGATTTCATACGGAAGTCTATATTCAAAAGTCAAAATACGGTCAACTACAAAAATAACCTCTTTTCTTTAGTAGACTTCTGGAGCCTTCAAACGAAGTCTACTAAGCTTTTTTTGTTTTCAAAGGATGTCGAGTAGACTTCTCGTGAAGTTTAACGAAGTCTACTTTTAAGAAGTCAATTGCAAAAATAACCTTATGTTGACTAGTAGACTTCAGTATACTTCACGAGAAGTCTACTTTCGCGATATAAAAACTGAAATGTGGAGAAATTGAAGTGCGAGGATTACCTTTAACAAAATTGAGCTCGCCTAAGTTTCTCTTAAACACCCAGAACTCAGGATTTCACCGAAAATAAACAACCCAGGTGTCAAGTAACCAGAAATCACCGAAAGTGCATGGCCCGACGCATTGTAACTTAGCTCAGATGTTTTGGAGAATAAATTATGAAAGAATGAGCAAGGTTATGAGTGAATGAGCTCATATACTTACTTATTACAGCTTTAAAATTGGTTGAGAAGCATTTATTCCCACTTCGTGGTTGTTCATGGTGGTTGAATGAATTGAAAAAGATGTCATTTTCGTAATTAAATGGTCTTTAGGAGGACCAATGAGACTTTACCCAAATTAAGGAAAAATCGAAATAATAGATGTATAATGGCATTTTCGTTAATAGTTTAGGTGGAAAGGATAAAATTGTGACAAAATGGCAAAAGTTGGAGAGAGAAAAAAAGAGGTTAGTTTGGTGTTTGATTTTGAAATATAGGTTAAATCTGAAACTCTCCCTAGATTTAAAAACACTTCTTATGATATATTTGGGAAGAAAAAAAAAAGAAGGAAAAATGCACCAAAAAATAATAAAGTCCATACTGTTACGGAAGTGAACGTGTATAGATAGATAGATCTTTTGGAAAATATATTTTTAAATCACGTTCATTGTGTTCTGCTATGGCCTTCCTTTTTGATTAGTTATCAAAATACATAAACTTTTCTTTGATATTACTCTAGACACAGCAACATATAGCTAACCATGAAAAAAGATTTGTTTAGGTAAGAACGAACCAACTTTTTTTGCAAAGTTTGACTTTAGCTTTTATTTATCGTCATAACAAATGCGATTGCAACAGGAAATTTTCTATTATGTATTCTAAAAGGAAACCTTACTTCTGGTAGAGAAACAAACATCCTAGGGATCAAAACTCTCTTGCCAGCTTTATCATCGCTTATAAGGCTAGCCTCGATCACATGTCCACCTAATCGAGTTACAAGTAACCTGGTTCCATGGCACAAACCACCTCTACGATCAATATTTCTAAGAAGCATGATAGGAACACCAATCTTTATTTTTTGGCAATGGTTAGACAATCCAGATACTCTAATACTGTTTAGATATTCTTGACTATATAAACTATATCATCCATCTTACTTGTGTCCGAAATATCAATACTATCAGAACTTAAATGCTCATGTTCATCATTTAACTAAAAGAAAATAGTAAATGAAAATATGTATTCACGATCAAAAATTAACACACAGGGATGGACAACATAAAACGATTAATAACATCTACGTCTTGATTACATGGACTCGATATAGCTCTCTCCTTGAAAAAATTTGGATCTCGTGTTGCTGTATATGATTGACCATAAATCTTTGGGACAATTTTTCTATCGGATTTTCTTCACCAGTAATCAATAAATCTGATGGGATATCAATGTCATTTTCACCTATATTGGGCTCATTTATGTTTCTATGACCGATATCCAATATCCATTTTGCAAATTTTTCCATTTCTTGATACTCATCACCACCAAATCCACAAAGAAGCCTCATGTTCGTTTTTAGTTCCATCACCTTGCATTCAACCCATAAAGGAGATGAGTTCAAACTTGCCATCAAGGTCTCTACCTTAGTACCACCGACAATGACAGGTAATTTTTTCTGAAATTCCCTCCCAAAACAACGACTTTACCACCAAAAACCTTATTACACTTAAGTATATTATGCATAGTCCGACTGAGCGTTTTAAAACAAAGCCTACTCATTATCGAATTAGTCGTTCACTAAACATGCAAGACATATCAAATTAAACGGATAGTTCACTAATAATTGGCTATATATCCTAAACATGCAAGAGTCTATAATATGTAGTAATGAATTATTGAACTCCAACATATTTAACACGTTCAGGAAATAATTTTCACTACAATTTAAAACAGATTAACGTAAGTGGCGCAATTTTGTCAACTAGAAAAATTAAAGACCGACAAATTAAATGATGTAAAATCTATATATAAAGTAAAATGTTCTCTCTTCTCATCATGATGCCACATCATTTTTTTCAAACTCTAAAATTTTGACACATCATCAATTCATTTATTAATTTATAATTTATTATATTTTGTGTTATTATACTTTAATACTCATAGTAACTATCATCCATTAATATAAGAAAAATATGAAAAGACACTCTTTATAAATAATAGTTTATATATTAATGCATTTAGTCATTATTATTTTAAATTATTTACTTTATTTATATGATTCAATAGATATGTATAGTAAAACATAAAATTTTAAAATAGCCAGATTTGGATCCAGTTTTGTCAAATCCGAAAAACAAATTCTCAGATCCAATTTTTTTAATATCTAAAAATATCTAAATTCGTTTTAAAACCGATATAAAACACTAGAATATAACAAAAGACATAAGTTTAAAGAAAATTAGAATAATATATTATAAAATTAAAATGCATATAGACGGGTTATGAATATTTGCACGAGTTTCAAAAAACTCAAGTGACAATTATATCCTTTTCTATTTTAATTATTTTGTTATTTGTAATAGAATATTATGTAATAATTTACAAAATAACATTTATTTTTAAAATGGCTACTTAAATAATAATATAGAGACGTGAGAATGCATATTTGTGAAACAAATTGTGGTATCACAAAATGTTAACATGTTCAACCTAATATTTGAAACATAAAATGAGTGAAGTTCCCCTTAAAAATTATACAGAGCTTAGGTTAGAGATGTGACATTGAGAGTGATTAGAAAAAAGAAAAACCTGAGAAAAATAGAAATTTCAACCGGTCTAATATGTTGTGTGTGGTTCAACATGTTGCATTGATGAGAGAGAGAACTTGAGAGGAAAAAGGAGAGTGAGAGAGAAAAGGATAGTGAGAGGGAGATGGAGAAGGAGAGGGAGAGAGAGATAAAAAAGAGAGGGAGAGAGAGATGGAGAGGGAAATAGGTGTAGAAAAAAAAAAAATTATGAATATATTTTGAAAATATGTTAGGGAATTGAGATAATTTTAAATAATTAATTACCTATTTCATATTTTTTTTCCCTGAATGCAACAATCAAGAATTGTATATGTTTTAAAATCATAAACCCGCATAAATATAAAGATATCTATAAACTAAATTTGATTTGAATTTATAATTGATATATTATTTGATTATTTTTAAATGTTTTATATAAAATTATTTAATTATAAGTATATATAAAAAAAATGAAATACAAAATCTAATGAAAAAAATTGATATTGATATCGAAGCGCAGATCAGCCGCTAGTATCTTAAAAAATAAACAATGAAAACGATCCGGCCCAGTATCATAGGCATGCAAGAGTCTATAAAATAGTAATGAATTATTGAAATCCAACAGAATTCAACACGTTGAGGAAATTATTTTCACTACAATTAAAAACAAATTAATGTAAGTGCATGGTGCAATTTTGACAAATAGTAAAAGAACAAAAAATTAAATATATATATATATATATGTATTTAAGTTTCACGTTCAAAGCTAGGAGTTTTCTTTTATTATTAAACTTTTTATTTATAAAAAAGTGGATAAATACAAAGAATTAAGCTGCAATGTTTAAGGGTATTAGTCGATTTATAGCTACGATTTATTTATTTGACATTAACGTAATTTTTTATATTTAAATCAAAGTAGCAAAATCGGTATGATAATAGTCTTATTTAATTTTAATCAATAACTAGGACGTGCGGGCTTGAATGTTTTTTATAAATTTTAATTGTATTGGGTATATTGTTAAGTTTATTGGGTCGAATTTTATAAATTTGATAATTGACAGTATGTGTGAGTACAGTGTTACCACATTTGGACCGAATGGTATGTTATTAGTTCAAGAATTGGATTGTGTCTTACAATTGGCTATGCTTTGTTTGATGTAAATATAAACAATAAGTGATGTATAACTGATTAAGTAATTATGATTAGGTATGTATAATGAAGAAAGTGTAAATGAAGAATACATAAAATTATGAATATATACATTAATTTTATGTTCGTAAATCGTAAGTTATTCATCGGAATATGACATATATGAACATATTTTATAAATTATATGCGAAGATGTATTCATTAATTTCGAAATGTAAATTCATTTGGAAATGGTGATAAATCAGAAAAACATTTGTATTCATTTATTTCAAAATGTCAATTCATTTAGTAAATTCATTCTGAATTGTATATCGTTTTCCATAAGTTTTGGATTTTTATTATTTTTTATTATTCACTGGAATTTATAGGAAAAACTCTAATTATGTGGAAAATTGTTATTTACCTCGAATGAGAACGAATATTGTGTAAAAAATACAAATACTTTAATTTGGATTTTTTTAATTTGAACTATAACGATTTTCCAATTTTTTAGGATTGTTAGTTTTATTATTTCTCATCGCAGCGATTATCTAAAGTTCTTTTTAAAAATAGGAGATAGTGTTAATTGCTAGAAGCGTGCGGGCCAGTTTTATAAATTAGTAATTTTATTGGATATAGTGTTAATTGTATTTGGCCGAATTGTACACTATTGATAGTTTATAGTGTGTGGTATGATGTACCTATATTTTATGTTCAGTGTTGTATGTATCCTATTTTTGTTTTATGAAAAGTAAAAAAATTATGAAGATCACATATAGAACCTAAAGAACCCATAATTGTAACGATGTATCTTGTTTGAAAAATTGTGATAATTCGATATAAAGAATATGTCATAGTTCTTGTAAACATTAAGTCAATTAACTGAGAATCGATAAATGACATTAAAAAAGAAATTTATTATTGGTTTATAAAGGAAAAATCAAAGACGCAAATACATTAAAAACACTGAAATTATTATGTATAGTAACATGAATTATTCATAGGAGCATCGTAATCCATTAAATGCTGTTCTGATAACTGCAAAAAAAATGTTGAATAAAATTTAATACCAAATATGTAGTTCTCTATAATCGATATAAATAATACAAACAACAAACCTTGAACAAATGGAATCTTTTTGACGGAGGTGGATATTATAAATTGGATTAAAAAAATTGTTTGAATCTCTGCTTTCATTTCTGCATAACCTCTTGACAACAAAATCTTCAATATCAAACCATGAACCTTCTGTTAGCAGAAGTTCGAATAAATCATGAAATTGTCGTCTAACCCGAGCGCGTATTGTATGGTCCTTTACAAATGAAAGAATTTGAATATTTTGGTAGAGAAAATAATATATGTAATTAATGTAGTTTATTAGTGATACCATAAAAGATAAATTTTACCTTCGCATCAGCAAGAAACAATTCTAATGATACGCCCTGATGTGGTATATATTCAAACCACTTTCTCACGAGTTTCACACGGATGCACCATTCAGTTGACCTGTTGTTCAAGTCTTCAATGTAATCAAGTGGTTCTATTTTCCGAAAAGATGTCAAGACTAAATAAGTTGTTAGTGTTTGTATATATATTATAAACTTATCAAGAGGGCAATAATTTAGGGTTCCAAATATTTCCAACCATGAATTCTAAATAAAACGTATATTGGGTCATTAACTCTAAATAATATCGGGTTCGGTAAATTAAGTAAGGACATAATATATACAATATATCAACTTCTATAATTGCATTTCTGTTTATGGTAACAATAGGTTTGTTAAATGGAAGACATTGTAATCTTCCGTTTAACACTCATTATAATTTATACTATTATTCTGTTTCTAAACCAGAATTTTAGAACGGTGCTTGCTCTACAAACTTTAGAAATTGATATAACACCATTAATAGCAAATAGTTAGCGTATGTTAAAAAATATTATGAGAAGTTCAAAAAGCATAATTATAAGAAAGGTTCAAAAAAATAAGATAAAAACCATAAACCGACCAAATCTCTAAAGATTCAGCAAAAAAAATAAAAAGGTTCAAAATTATCCCAAAATATATGGGAATTCAAACAGATATAATAGAGTTTAAGATGAAATAAAATTGGAGTTGATGTAGGATTTCAGGGCCAGCTTGGATCTCCATGGATATCAGTAAATGGTAACCTGAAAAATTGAAGAAATACAATTACCTAAACCAGAAATACAATGTAAACTGAATAGAGGTTTAATTAGATTAGTGTTATACCAATCTAGAAAATCTGAAACTTCTTTAATATGTGGATTAAAAAAGTACTTCAGATTGGTCACCAGCATTTCTGATGAAGAAGCCGCCTATAACAAAATATAATCCTATATATTAATCATTTTTTCATATGAGGATCATTAAAACATTAGGTATCATAGTAGTAGATGTTAATTCAGCAAAGTAAATACGAATAACCTTGAGAATAATAGAAAACGCGAAACATCCTAAAAGTCAACACCGTTTCATATGTTCTAATTTCTTCCCACTTTCTCCAAAACTCCACTGCTGTTTTTCCAGTCAGCTCAACTGTAAGTTCCCTGAAGCTGTTTGAAAATCAAATATACATATCATCAGTGACTGATATTCTTATTATGTCATATTGCTAATAACTTAACTACTTACTTCATGTCCCTTATTTCAATTTCCAAATTGCTCCATGGTCCATGTACCAAAGCATCATGATCATTTTCTAAACTCTTCAAGTCACCAACAAAGATAGTAACACCTATCAAGTCTGCGATAATACGCTCTATTAAATAAACTATACAGGATAACATTATCCTCTAACAAATCATGATGGTTCAGAATACAAACCGACAGAATACTGAGAGCATATCTTCTGGTTGATGATATTTTCGAAGGGGATGAAATCCATCATATGCTTAGGGTTGCGGGCAGAGATTTTGGTTACAACGGTGTGTTCATGCATGATGATGAAATTGTTGTTGATAGTATTCCTGAATGAGCCAGAAGCATGGACGATTTGAAATAAGGAAACCGCATTCCACTCTTCTTTTTTAAACTTTTGTGTGAGGACGGGCATGAGATCCAAATCGATGGCCGCCTCAACCTTATAACCCTAACAATATATACCAACGATAACATAATTTATAAATAAAAATCCTAGATTGACTAAAGTAATTTGTATTAATAAAAGTTATGGTAAACTACACTTACATTCTCATCGCCAAGAATCAAGTGTGTTTCAAATCGCCTTGTTGACATTGAATTCCTGCCATCGTCGAATAACTTTAACGATTATCGTTGGGTGAGGAGCATTGAGGGAAAGTTTATCAAGTTTGAGAAAGTTTGCCATCAAAATTTTTGAAACAGTGATTTCTTTAGCAGTTGTTGCTGTGTAGTTTTGTGATCGACAAAAGGAGGAGATCTCTGAGTTTTGGATAGAAAGAGTGGAATAAACTTAGAGTTGTTAATTTGAAAGATTGTGATTTTTGGTAATTAGTAAAAGGTAAATAACTGTTGCGTTAGTTGGGTAAGTGAGAAATAAATGCTGATTGGAAAAGCAAAGAGGTAAGTCATATAAATGAGAATAAAGTTTTACGGTGCAGTATCTAATAGAGGAGATATATGTCAACTCAAGAACTCCCAGTATTTGAGAAAAGAAATCAGAATTATGAGTTTCCAAATATATTTAAACAAAATCAGTTTATCATATTTAATATTACCAAAATAGATGGAATTTATATAAACTTCTCACTGCAAAATATACTGTTATTAGTCTTGTTTACACGATTCCAACCCTTGAACATTTTTAATGGGAAACAAAATAAAGGGATGATCAATACATATATACTTATTGTCATTTGTTCTTCAGTTATAGAGTTCAAGTATACATAATAAATAAGGTAAATGTAACACGACAAAGAAAATAGAATCATAAAGAATACAGATCAATTAGAGATTGACATAATAATTAAATTATATTTGTTGCTTTAACATATGGGTCAGAAAATAAGTCAACCATAATATTCATACCCATCTGACAACAGAAAATTAATGGTTTTACATACTAAATAAAAAATTTCATTAATAACTGACATAAATTCCCTGACAAGAACAATATAATAGATGAAGTAAATAATTACATAAACTGAACTATCTCCGTTTCTAGCAATATACGTGGTCCTCGATAAGGTGAGTTCTCCTTGTTAGATGAGTTATCCTCAGAAGTCATTTTTTAACTTGACCTGTGTATGACTGTTTCAAATTTCAAAATAGTCGATTAAAAATCTATGTAATTCTTTTTCAATAGAAAGATCTTGTTTAAATTAATTGGTTTCCTAAGATTATGTATTGTCAATTCAAATTGCGGTTGTTTAAATTTATTTAATTTTTCATAACGGATCTACCTTCCTTTTATGAACTATAATAAAATATTCTGAGAATTTTGGAATAAATGTATATTCCACTATTCAAGTCATTAAATTGAAAAATTTATTGTTATCTCCATTTTGCTATCGAAACTTAAATGCTAATAATATGTGATATCTGATACAGCCGTATGTATCTTTATAGAATACACATATTTCCATTTTCAAATATATTGATGAATATGATTGAGCCAGATTAAACAAAAAGTTTGACATTAAATAAAAAGTGTAAAATATTAAATAGATTCAATTCTCCATTTGACATTATTTTCTCAAATAATTACCAACCTTATAAATTTACATTTAATATAAACAGCTATGCGAGTCGTTGTAAATGTGTCGTTGATTCAAAATCAACATTTGGTTGTTAGGTTCGTATTGACAATAAAAAGGGATTATCATGAAGAATTGCAACTTTGAACATCATGTAGATGAAAACATCTAAAAGATAATTATTTGAAGCAGGAATACAAAATATTCAAGAACATCATTAAAAAGATAATAAGATATTACTGAAAAAATACAACACCTAAACCCTAAATTGTTCGATCTTCCAGGATTTTTAAAGTTGTAATAAAATACTTCCTAGGACGCTTGTTACTCATGGATTTCGCGGAGGGGTCTTCACTAATGCTGTTACTATTCATCTGATTGTTTGCATGATGTGACGATCCAAAGGAAGTATTATAAATGTCCTGAAAGCATCAAAGATTAATTGAAAAACAATTTAAATTTTTGCAGAACTTCAAAATTGCTGTAAAACATGACGTATATTACTACATACAATTACGGAGGACATATTACCTCTGATCTAGGATCCCACTCAGTAATGGTTAAATCCGAATAACCCTGATATGATAAGTGTATATATTACCGACAACATACCTATCTTTGAAGTCTTTGACGATCTTGTTGTCAGTATCAAACATAATTTTAGTGGAGTTGAAAGAGTTGGATATTGAAATAACACCTACAAAAACATAAGAAAATTTCAAGATTTCGCATAACTTGTTAACAGTTACATGACAACTATGTGGACTATAATATATTGAGAACTCACGTTTGAACTCTTGAATACGGACAAAGCGCATCAGACAGACCACGACAGATTCCAGATGTTGTTTAATGTACTCAACGGTCATCAATGCATATTCTCCCCATAGAGTACATTTAAGGTGAACATCGCTTGAGGATTGAGTACAGATCAGAGACGCATTTTAAAAATATTTTAAAAATATACGAAAAATATCAACACTTACTTGGTATCACGTAGTGTAATCCACAATTTGCCGATTCTTTTGCTTTTAATTTGAACAAATTCAATACTCCCCACCGTCACAATTTGTCCAATAACATCTTCAATAACAGCATCAAGAAATTAATAATAAAATTAAGCGTATTACGTTTCATATAATTAAACAATAAAAAAAACATACCGAAAAGAAGATTTCTGTCCACCTTGCCGTCCTTGATACGCTTGAAATCAGTCAAATATTTTTCATGCACTATTTCTAGAAAATCATAAATCTCATACGCAACGGTTGTCCGGCAGAAATAAATCTTCAATGGCAAAGAAGTAGCCCTAAAAACACCGTGGTACTCTCTTAATAAAAAGCAAGTAATAGAAATAGTTTTGCCTTCAATAAGAAGGCCCTTGTGTTTTTCAAACATTTCTTCATCGCTGGCAGCGTGAATCCTTGATCCCTGTTATGTCGAAGTTTTTATCACTTTGTATAATCAATATAAAATGAAGATGGAATAAAAACGTAAGAGTTAATAAATGACATACCTCCTCATCAATTAAAATCATTTCGACTCTAAAACGTGAATGTTTGTTAATCACTTTCCAGATGTAACATATCTTAGCCCTAACTTGCTGAATGGTAGTAGGATCTAATTTAGCAAAAGGAACATTAGGTGCTCCATATAGGCGTACTATAGACATTTTGAGAAGATGATAGTATCGTTTCGGCCTTTTAGTATGATGGTATATATATGGAAAACAATTGAGGTGAATAAACCCTAAACTATGAAATTCAAATTAAAGAATATTCGTATTGTAGTTGGGAGAAATAGCTATAGTTCAGGAAATGTTTTTAAATTCAAATATTCAAATGAAAAGAATTGCCATAGATGAGCGATAATTTAGATACGAAATCTTCATGAATAAATTGAATTTAATATCGAAATATTCTATATAAGCGAGAAATAGATTTAAAAGAGAATATTTTAAAATGAAAAATGGGCTTCTACGAAGTATAGGGCCAAAATAATGTTTTTAAAAACAGATAATTGGGCCGGGTCGGGTATAAAGCTGTGTGTTTATCCGTTTGTGATTTTCTCGCTTCTTAATTATTTTATATCAAAAAATATTTGGACAGAATTTACACATCAACATCAACATCCAATGAAATTGCGCAGAGCTAGCGACCTTGCCATGTCACATTTGACGTGGAATAAACGTCATCATTGACGCTAGCAAGGGAGGTTTTCTAAGCCAATCAAATTAAAACAAATCGGATTTTTTCATTAAATTACATTCTCATTTAATATATAGGATTATGTAACTGTAATTAAACTTAATTTAAACCAAATATAAGGGTATTAAAGACTTGTATATAAGGGACAAAAAAATAATTAACCATGCTAAGAATCAATGAGAAACTTCCAAAATTAAAAATTACTTCGTTTATAATATATATGATGATAAATAGAAAAATATCAAAACACTTAAAGATCGTTTCTTGTTTGGCATTTAAGGATAATTTCTTATGACGCAGGTGTCACCACCTCATTGGCTTAAAAAACTCTAGCGAAAAAAATTTCTGGATCGAAATGTTTCTCGGCTAAATTGTGTTCTGTCGTCGATTATTTTCTCGGCTAAATCTGAAACAGCCTCGACCATATCGCCGACACATTTTTTTTCATTTCAACGACGACTCGTATTCTCTGTCGCCTTCTCCGGCGTTTTCGAAGTCTCCTCCTGCCGATACGCGGATACTGCCGCGATTCCTCCATATATATCAGAGATAAGCATTTTCTCTTCTGTCTTTTGCGGGTTTGGTTTTTGATTTTGATTCTTTTTGTCTCCTGGATTTGCTTAGTCGGAGCAACTGAAATAGTTTAGGGATCGAGAATTTAGGTTGTATATCTCCATCGACCATTATCATGATCTCTTCTGGAATTTCTCAAATTTGGATTTAGTTTCTATATATGTCCTGAACTAATTTAGGGATCGATGAATCATTGATTTTTTTCTGAATGATATTGTGTTAAAAATTGATGATCATGAAACATAAAAGGGTCATGTTCGATTGTGTCTAATATTGTGTCTATCTTTTTGCAGATTCATCTATTAACAATGGTTCTCTTCCTCTTCACATCCAGCTGTTGGTCAAGGCTTTTAGGAAGCTGTTAAGGTATGTCTTCAAATCAGTGAGATGATAATAAATGCCTAGTTAGTGTAGATAATGGTTTAGGTTTAGGTAATAAATGGACTTGTTGATGAATGCTCTAATAGTGTTAGATATATATCTAGTCAATATGGTTGAATGCTGGAAAACTTTTTTGCTTTTTCTTCTTCAATGTTCATTTGATTTTCTACTTCAATGTTGGTTTGTTTTCTTGTTTTAAATGCGGTGCTTCTTCTCCTTGTAACATCTTCTCTTTAACATCTTCTTTTTGTTTATTCTCTTTGCTTCTTCTTCTCGTACTTCCTCTCCTTCTTCATCTCTTTGTTCATCTTCTCTTTGCTTCCTCTTCTCTTTAACTTCTTCTCTTTAACATCTACTTAAACATCTTCTCTTTGATTCTTCTTCTCGTACTTCCATCCTTCTGCATCTCTTTGTTCTTCTTTTTCTCGTACTTCCTCTCCTTCTTTATCTCTTTGTTCATCTTCTCTTTGCTTCTTCTCATTAACATCTACTTAAACATCTTCTCTTGTGCCTTGATCCTTCTTCTCTTTATCTTTTCATTCTCCCATATGGCTTTCTCATCTATGAATCCAACTTTCACGACTTCCACCTTTGTTGATCTGTTAAACAGTCAACAAGACTCTGTCTTCTGCGGTTATGCCTCAAGTTTTGTTGAAGACAGTCCTGCTTATGCTGCAAGCTTCGGTGAAGCATCACCAGAAAAGGAAAAGAAAAAAAAAGACAATGGAGCCCGAGTGATGATGTGTTGCTCATCAGCTCATGGTTAAACACTTCAAAGGACCCAGTGGTGGGAAATGAGCAGAAATCAGGTACCTTTTGGAAGCGCATAGCTGCATATTTTTCTGCTTCTCCAAAGGCTTCTGGTCGTGAGAACATTGTGACGATACAGTGCAAGCAGAGATGTCATAAAATAAACGACCTAGTCTGCAAATTTTGTGGAGCATACGAAGCTGCAAGTAGAGAGAGAACGAGTGGAATGAATGAGAATGACATTTTAAAGCTGGCACATGAAATATTCTACAACTCGTACAAGAAGAAGTTCAATCTAGAACATGCTTGGAAAGAGCTCAAGAATGATCAGAAGTGGTGTGATATTTCAACAAGTAAAACAGAAGGAAACTCAAAACGAAGAAGATGGTTCACAATCGACAAGCTCCATGGCTGATGAAGCGAAGACTTGTGAGGAAGAAAATGGAAGCAAAAGACCTCTAGGAGTGAAGGCATCAAAAGTCAAAGCCAAGAAGAGTAGCGTAGAGACGAAGTTTCCTTTGGTTGAGTTTGAGACCATGTGGCAAATCAAAGAGAAGGACTTGACAATGAAGAAACAGCTGTCAAAGATGGCTATACTAGAAAGTCTTTTAGCCAAAAAAGAGCCACTTGAAGACTATGAGGAAGCTCTAAAGAAGAAGCTCATAACCGAAATGTTGGATTAAGTAGTGTGTTTGTGTTTAAGGTTATGTTTCTGTTATGTTTTAGATTAAGTTGTTGTTGTTTAGATTTGTGTTTCTATAACGGCTATCCTTAACTATTTCACAGGTCAAGATTTCCAATATATGACACGGTTAGTTAGGATGAGTTAGATATGACTCGCTTTTCTCTTTACTTGTCTCCAATGATCAAATGAATTTTCATTGGTTTGGTTCATACTCGGTTGATACACATATACCATTTTCATACTCGGTTGATAGTCATATAATCATTGCGTCATACTCGGTTTATACTCATACGCTTGATACTCTATGCCATGTTCCACATGTTTTATGGATACTAACTTTTGTGTTTTCTTTGTGTTTCAGAGTGGATATGTGTGTGAGAGCTTTTGTCGGCATAAAAGAACAAAGGTTAATGGCTTTTGGTGGGCACAAAAAAAACAATAGAGATGTAATGTTTGACACAACAAGATGTAACTTGTCTTTATTTTTTTTTCTTGTCGTTTGTTTTTTATAATTTCAAACCACATATTTCTTATCTAATGTTTGATACCACAAGTTGTATCTAATAATTCACACCACTTGTAAAGTATCATTCGTCTATATGTACTGAGAAATGAGTTATTGTTTTCTATTTCTTCTTTCATATCAAACAAGCTTCTTCTTAGATACCAAAACAAACATTGTTTTGTATTTCTTCTTTGATATCAAAATCAGCTTCCTCTTTGATTACCAAAACAAACATTGTTTTGTATTTCTTCTTTGATATCAAAACAAGCTTCTATTTTGATTACAAAACAAAACAAGCTTCTTCTTTTTTACTTTACCAAACCAAGTTCCAAAAAAATTAATGGCTTCTTCTTCCAATAATTCTTTTGATGGATCAATTGATGAGGTTTTTGATCAACAGTTTGATCAAATGTTCGATCAAATTTTTGAGAATCTCTGCAATGATTACTGAGTTAATCAGAAGACAACCAAATCAAGAAAAAACAGGTTTTTATCAAAAGAGATCGCGAAGAAGGCTACAATCTGTTATGGAACGATTTTTTCAGTGAAACTGCAATATATCCTGCTAATTTCTTCCGGCGTCGTTTTAAGATGAACAAACATTTGTTCTTACATATTGTTGAAAAACTTTCCAATGAAATTCGATACTTTAGACAAAAGAAAGATGTTCTCGGAAGGCCTGGTCTCTCTCTGCTTCAGAAGTGTACAACAGCCATTCGTCTCATAACATATGGCACTGCGGCTGATGCGGTTGACGAATATCTCTGTTTAGGTGAAACTACGGCTCATGCATTTTTGGAACATTTTGTAGAAGGAATTATTGATTTGTTCGGTGATGAGTATTTAAGAAAACCTACCCCAGAGGATCTTCAGCGCTTACTTCATATTGGAGAGCTACGGGGATTTCCCGAAATGGTAAGAAGCATGCATTGGGAGTGAAAGAATTGCCCAATCACTTGGAAAGAGAATATTCACGTGGTTCAGGAAAACCCACTATCGTTTTAGATGTGGTAGCTTCATATGATTTGTGGATATAGCACACATTTTTCGGACCTCCAGGTACCTTAAACGATATCAATATATGTTCTGATCGCTCACCCGTTTTTGATGATATAATACAAGGTAAAGCTTCAAAAGTAAATTTCTCTGTCAACATAAGGGAGTATAACTTAACATACTATCTCACAGATGGTATTTATCCAAAATGGACAACTTTTTTCCAATCTATACCACTTCCACAAGGTTCAAAAGCATGCTTATTTACTGAACGTCAAGAAGGTGTCCGAAAAGACATCGAACGTGCTTTTGGAGTCTTACAAGCTCGATTTGCCGTTGTTAAAAATCCTGCTCTTTTTTTAGGATTAAACAAAATAAAAAATATTATAAAAGCTTGTATCATAGTCTACAATATGATAGTAGAAGAAAAAAGAGAAGGATACACACACTTTGATGTTTCAGATTTCGAACATGGAGAAAGAAACAGGAGTTCAAATATGGATCTCACATATTCAACAGATATGCCCTCAAACATTGCTGATATGATGGGTGTTCGAAATAGAATTCGGGATAGACAACAACATGAACAATTGAAAACTGATTTGATAGAGCATATCTGACAAAAATTTGGACGTAATGAAGCTGACAATTAAGTTTCTTGCAAAATTTGAGTTTTTAAAACAAATGTATATTTGTGTTATTTTTGTGTTAACAATGTAATAATCAAGTAATTATTTTAATTTTAATTAAAAAAACTTAAATTATTTTTTTTAGAGTCAATTTGCTAGAAAATAACAATGTAATAATCAAGTATAGGAATGACACAACGTAAATCTATTTCTACAGTGTTAGGTCGGAATGTTAATTACCATATAACCCTTATTTTCCGTCTCTCTCTTTCCTCTCTTTTTAATTTAACAACGAAGAAAAATTTAGTTGTAACAAGTTACATGTTATTGTAACATGTTAAAAATTATTGTATTATGTAAATATGTAGGTTAACTGCTAAATTTTAGCTTAACACGATAACATCGTTGATATCAGTTAACTCTTATATTCTTTTTCGTCAGAACATTAACATTTTTCTAGATATAATGATTTTGTTATAAGTTATATCTGATTGTTATATGTTAATTTATGTATTGTACCTCTAACGTTTGTTTTAACATGGTAACTTAATCATTTTCTGTTTAACTTACATGTTACTTCTAAATGTTTATATGTTATTAAACCATTTAAACATTTAGATATAGCTCTAACTTTATATTTCACATGATAAATAAAATCTTGAATCATCAACTTTCATCTTCAATCTCCAGAAAAACCTAATATATGAATAATTGTTGCCGATATCAAAATCGATCTAAATTTCCAGAAAATTCACACCCAAATTTGCACTTCCACATATTTTTGTATCATATCCACATTCATATATTTGGTGTTCATTTCTTTGACATAAATAATGCTGATTTTCAGTTTTTGGTGAGTGTGTGTGTAAGAGATTGAGTGAAAGATTGTGAAAAAATTAAAGATTTGTGAAGAGAGAGAAAGATGAACGACAGAAATAAGGGATGAAGAAGAAGAAGTTGCAAGAAAAAATATCAAGGGTAATAATGCCATATTGAAAAGTGTACAGAAACGTAATAGTGCTTTATCCTATTTTGCAAATTATGAACAGTCATGAGGTTATCTACTACAAATACACTTTTTTTTTATTTGTAAGAAACCCATATAGAGTTTCTACAATTTGACTTAAAAAATGGGTTTCTTACAAAAATTTCTTAGCCCAAATTATTAAAATAATGCTAAGAAACTCACTAGGGAAATCAGCGATAATCATGTTCACAATCTCTTAGTTTTGAGAAGGGACCCATCAGTAGTATCAAAGCAGTTATTTCATTCTTGTTGACGGCATTCTTCACGAATCAACGTTCATCAAATTAGGACATGTAGTCTAGTAGTTTTACTACTGCGTTACTGTTGAGCAGTGATCCTTTGATTGGGTCTGAAAAGAAAAGAGAAACCAAGAATCAAACTCAATGAGAAGCTAGAAGAAGTCGAGAAGGAGAAGAATGTCGTGAAGAAGAAAGAGAAGAAGAAGGTCAAGAGGCAAAAGTCAACTAAAGGAGGAGATGGGCTTACTGTCTACAGCGGGTCTATGAAGAAATAATGGGCTGCGGTTTTACCAGGCCAGGAGAAATAATGTCTTGTTAAGAAACCTGCAAAAGAAGCAAGTAGAAGCTATAAGAGTTGTTAGAGTCTAAGTAACAGTTGTAAGGGTAGTTAAGAGTAATAATTAGTGTAGTGTGGTTTGTGTAAGAGAGTCTAAAGTCCTAGAGTTAAGGTGTAGGAATAGTAAGTGGAAGAGAGAAGTAAGCATCGACATTGCTATATATGTTAGAGAGGAAGAATAAAAAAAATGTAAGAGAAGTATGTATGAAAAGAAGTTAATTAATGAGAATGAGAGTTAAAGAAAATCAAACCTGAGTGAATCAAAGAGTGAGTTTGTGTATCAAAGAGTGATCTCCAACAGTTACTATGTCACTATTCAAATTGAAGACCCACATAATCATGTTGTGAAAACCTCATGGATAAAATTTATCAAATACAACCTTAACAAATTTCACAACATATTCCTCAAACAATTACAATTCAACATCAATATCACATGTTAAGAGTCAAATCCTTAGGAATCATTGACAGAAAGTTTTTGAAAATAAGATTCATCAAAAATAAAACCCACATGGATATATCTGGTGAGCTAGCGAGCTTTAGGGATCACCTCGGTGTACAAGTCCATGCTGTAGTTTATAGAACTTTTTGATTCCATGTCTAGATTCTCTCTTACACTCGAGATTTCGGATATCAGACATTCTTTTAGGTCAGTGGCAACTCGAGACATGGTTGGTCTTCCTGCAGAAGAAGGACTCACACAAGACATTGCTACTTCAATGGCCTTCCAGACAGAACCAATGTCATAATTTTGGTGGAGATTTGGATCCATAATGTTTCTAATATCTCCTTTTCTTATCATATGGCTGATCCACTCTACCAAGTGAGGGTTCTCACGGAATTGCTGAATTATGGGTTGGTTTGTAATGATCTCCAATAATACAATTCCGAAACTGTATATATCACTCTTTTCTGTCAACCAATTTGTTTGATAATACCTGCATAACATGAAATACAAAAATGAGAGATTGTGATTATCAAATATCAAAAGGGACAGTGATTTGTGTAAAGTGAAATAGAACTCACTCGGGATCAAGGTATCCAGGAGTGCCAGCAACAACTGTTGACACATACGTTTCATTTCCAGTGGGAAAAGATCTTGAAAGCCCAAAATCGGCTAGTTTGGCTTGGAAGTTTTGGTCCAAAAGTATGTTAGTAGTTTTGATACCTCTATGAACGATTGGTGGTATGCATCCTGTGTGTAAGTACTCCAACCCTTCATCACATATCGAAATTCCTTATTTTCTTGGCAAATGAATAATAGTGGTTTGATACATTGATTACAAATAAAACTACGACGTTGTGCATACCTAACGCTGCATCCACAGTTATTCTTAGTCTATTTTCCCAGCTTAGAACAAATACACCACGCTCCCCTGTATTAATCAGACAAAATTCCCAAATTGCTCAAAATACGATCGTTGTCTTAAGTAAAATTCAAGTCATCATGATCTGGAATGGTCTCATCTTTTGGTTTGGAACTAGGAACTAATGTAAACAGGTTATTTTAAATTCAAAAAATGAAGCACCAGATTAAAACAGATTTGACTGAATAAATTTTACATTCATTAAAAAAAAAAAAAATTCAAGTCATCGTATCAATTTTTTTTCTGAAATTAGTTATGTTCTATCACCTGACAAATGTTGCTTTAAGTCTCCGTTTGGCATGTACTCGTAGATGAGGGCCAAGTGGTCTCCTTCATCACAATACCCAATAAGACTCACCAAATTTATATGGTGCACTCTCATAAGCAATTCCACCTAACCAACCGATCCATCAGCTAAATACTCTTGTAATAGTAAGAATAAGAGATATATAAACATAAATTTAATCATCGAGCAAAAGAGTACCTCTGCTTTGAAATGCTTATAGCCTTGTGATGATGACTGGGAGAGAACTTTAACAGCTACTTGCTGTGTACCATTTACACAACCGTGATAAACGACTCCAAAGCCTCCTTCACCGAGAGCTCTTTCAAATTTATTTGTCATTTGTTGAACCTCAATATAAGTGAACCTTATCTTCTTCGATAGGAATGATGATTCTGAGTGACTAGTGTGCCCAACATCTGCTACGGGCATACCTGGTGGAGCAGGTACATCTACACAGTAAAATGTTTGGTTTTGCAATATATATTTTATGAATTCTCTCTAATGATCATATGGTTATGAGAAGTACCTGAAGGCACCTTCTTCTTTCGGAAAACAAAAATAAGAGCCACGACCATCACTATAACAAGCAGAGAGGCAGCTGATGCAATAGCCGGAAACAAGAAATTCTTTTTCTCTTTTGGATTGCATAGACTAGATTTGCACAAATCTGGATTTCCTTCAAGTCTATAAGGAACGTTAGATATATTGAAGTACATAACCTAAAGTCATGTATGTCCTAAAATATGGTTTCCTCTTCTTCTACAGATCGTATTAATATGTACTTGCTATGTCTTATCTTCAAATCCCAAGTATTTTCTAGGCATTGTAATTTCTGAACAAGAGCCATATCTACCCAATTTCTATACAACTAAAAAAAATGATATCAAGAATGGGAAAAAAAATAAAATCTTACTTTAACACTAGTCCTTCCTTTACTCTATCAAGAAGAGCCTGAGGAACTGATCCATTGAGATTGTTCCCACTTAAGTTTCTGTTGACATGAACATGACCATAATCATATATAAATATATGGACACAAATTCAACATCATTCTAATTTCTAGAAAGCTTACATCAAGGACAAAGATTTCATGCTGGCAAGAAAACTAGGCACTGGTCCAGTCAAATTGTTATTCGATAAGTCCCTGCAGTTGCATGAGTAAATAGAAATGATTGGCTTACATGTCGTGGCTAAACATATCATTTTTGGGTTAATCACTCAACAATAGAAATACTTACAGTTCTTGTAATTGTGTGAGATTCTGTATACTTGGAGCTATCCTCCCAGTTAATCCACTTTCCGGCAAATTTCTAATTTGAAAAGCACAAAAACACTTAAATATATATTTGGATACAGTAGTTTTAAAGTAGAGAATGTGTTTTGCGAATGGCCTTACAAGAAAATGATTCTTGGTGGAGTAGCGGTATCTATGTAAGTGCATCTAAGATTTTTCCACGCCAAATCTTGAGGGAGACATGGATCTCCTTGCCAACTGATTTCACTCAGTCGATAAGTAACTTTGATATTTTTAATAGCGTCAACTGACACAAATGTTAGAGAATGTAAAAATCAATATCATAAGACAGAATATAAGTTACTTTCGAGTAATATTTAATTTGAAAGTTAGTACCATCACTTAGGCTTGTTTCCAATTGAGAGAATTCTTTAACTGTGTAAGCTTCGAAAGCATTGATCAGAGGTGGAAGAGTTGACTTTGGAGTTTTTACTAGATTTATAGAGCAAATTCCTGAATAACATTGCATTGGCACTTCTGTGAATAATGTAGATACCTTTAACTTGGTAGGACTAAAACTTGAATAGTTAAAGTTTTTCAAGATAACGTCAAATTCCCTTGTCTCGTTGGCTTCAAGGGCTTGGATCTCCGCGAAATGCATGTACAAGTACACTTGAGGATTAGAGTATTTCGATAACCAAGAAATGATTAGCGGCTCACTAGCGTTCTTTGGCGTGGCGGCACTTCGGAGTGCGGTTTTTGGTATCTCATATGCGTTTGAATTGTTTATGTCGAGATTGGTTGTTATATACGTATATGAAGGGTTAATGTACGGGTACCAAATACGATCTCGGACGTCATCAGCATACCTACAGTACTGAAAGATATTAGCAAAAAAGAATTGAGTAGATGAAAACTAAATGACAATCATATTGTACTAATAATTAATTATATAAATATCATATTCCATATTGTTAAAAATCTCTTATCAAAGTAGAGATCGAAATTTAAATAGTATAACGAACTTTGGCCAATCTATTCCTTAAATATTGGTTATATTTAATTATTTTTATAATTAAATTCAATTCTAAAACATAAATATTAATATAAATTATTTTAGACTTCCTTAAATATATGTTAGATTTAATTTAACATTTAAATTTTAAATAATAGTTTTAGAATAACAAATATGATTAACGAATACCTTATTATATTTTTTAATCAATCAAACTAAAATTTTACATATTAAAAACAGATAAATATTAATATTATATAGTAATTTGATAGAACAGATTATGTTATTTTTATAATTGTGGTCTTCTGCGAGTTAGAATTATGGTTTTATAACCACAGTTCTTTTCGAATTAATAGAATGAATGAAATAGAAATATGTTTTTGTAATAACGGTTATTTTTTATTAATAGAATAATCGAATTAGAATTATGTTTTTATGATCGTGGTCATAATAATAATAGAAAATAAAAATAAAAAACAAATTATATCTAAACATAAAAAGAAAATTTTTCACTTATTAAAAATATACCTATAAAGAAAACATAAATTATATTATAAATTTTGATTAAAATAATTCTCGTATGTATGCATGCATGCGGTAAAATCTAGTATAATTTTAAACTCTAGAATTTTTTATAAATCAACTTTCCAATAATCCCCCTAAAAAGTGCTAGGATTACTCTCCATTGCATCATATTGTAACATATGGTTTTCTTGCTGATCCATTCCAGGAAAAGTACTACCGAAAACCACAATCAAGAACTACATAATTTTTTGTGTTGTGACAAAAAAAAACAAAAAACTTAATAAATTTTCTGAATTTATAATGAATAAAAAGTTAGTGTGTACCTAGTGCTGCATTCACAGCTATGTTTAGTCTAGTTTCCCAGCTCAAGACAAATCGGCCACGCTTTCCTATATCAAAGAAAAAAATATAATCAAGCAATCTCGTATCTCAGTACTTTAATGGGACTGATCCTATTGGCTGGATTGCTCGTATTGAGCAATACTTTGTGATCCAGAGACCACTGACCATTTTACGGTTTTAATGTGCTGGAAGTATTGGAAAATATATTCCATATCGGTAGTTAAAAGGATTTTAAATAATATATAAGGAATATAAGTCAATCCACTTATCGTCAATTGATTTTAAATTGGAAATCCATATAATTTAACATGTTATCAGAACCCGATCTACACAATCTAATCCAAAGTTGGTCCAATCATCGACCAGGCTCAAATATCGTTGATCCAAACCCAAACATACCAAGATTGATAGACTAAGAGCCATCATTTCAAGGGAGTGTATTAGGGAATATATCTCACATCGGTAGTTTGAAAAGATCTTAAATAATATATAAAAAACATGAGCTAATCTACTTATCGTCAATTAACTTTAAGTTGAAAAACCATGTAACTTAACGTGAATGACCTCCCTTTCATTGGATGTGTTGGTTGCAACAACACAGCCTTACACTTTCTTAGAATCAATTCAAGGAAGACTTATTGAAACAGTTTGGCGACCAAATGACATCCACTCCTACTTTGGGAACACTACGCCAAGTAGGTATCATGGATGAGTATACCAATAATTTGTGTTGTATTTTATTCGGGCAAATGGATATATCGGTAAACTTGCAGGATCGGGATCAGAGATATTTATTTAATTATAAAGTATTAGATTGGTTGGCAAGAACACGATGGATCCGTGAGATATATATATTGAGATAGATCAGTTAGCGGTTTGAATCGATGACTAGATTGAGGTAGGTCGGTGGACGTAACAGATCGGTAATAACGTGGAGATACAGTAAAACCTCTATAAATTAATAATGTCGGGATCATGATATTTTATTAATTTATCGTGATACTAATTTATTTATAAATTAATAATTTATCATAAATTTATAAAGAAAATTTACTTTCCACCTATAATTTTAAAAAAAATTCTTTGGAATAAAGTTAAATTTTAAAATTTTAACAAATCTTGTATATAAATTATAATTAACAATCATAACTATCGCAATTAAGTAGTTTCTAAAAATCGATAATCGATTTTCCTTCAAATATGACGAGAAAGATTTGTCATTCGTCAATAATCATGATCGGTGTGCCGAGCTGTTTTCTAAGATCTGGGGTTCGATTTGTGAGGTTTGCGACTCGGACGACCAGGTGGATAGTGAGATCTTCAAGGATTTGGCTTCCAACACTATGAATATATAGATCGTTACATTTAGTCCGTCTTTTTTTCTATGATCTGTGATCCTAATATTTTATGTTTCAGTTTATCGTTTTGTGCAATCGTCTTCGGGGGAGACTCAACCGGAAGGTGAAGTCGGCTGTTCGGTCCATCGATGAGGTCGGCGAAGAACGTGATAAGCTCTGAAGAAGCTGGCTAAGGAACGTAAGAAGACAGAGAGACTCGAGAAGAGCGTCCTTGACATGACCAAGACACTTAGAGCCATCGAGGCTGAGAAGTAGATCGTTGCCGAAAAAGTCGTCCTGGAAGAAAAGCTTACGGGAAAAGCCTGAAGGCTCGAGAGCTCGGTCACTGAAGCTGCTTGACTGGAGAGAAAGAAGACATTGGAGGAGTTGAACACTCTATACGCTGCTTGCCTCGAGCGCTTTCAGAGGTATTTGGAGGATCGGCGAGCCATTGAAAAAGTTCGTTTGGAGTATAACCAAGCGAAAGGGAAGACTGATTGCCTCGCCATTATGGACAACGATGAGACCATAATGAAGGCTGAAATGGTGGCCAAACTGAAGGCTTCAATGGAGAAATACGAGAAGTAGTTCGATTCTATAACTGCTGCCGACCTCAAAGATGGTGATCTGTTCGCGGTCCCGGTTCCTGTCAACTCTCCGCTCGTTGATGACTTGTCGGTTGATAATGAGGAAACTCGCGAGAGCTCGCGGTAATGCCCACCAACACCCGGTGCCGGTCTTGATCTAGGTCAGAGTTCAAATGATCAAGAAACCGAAGCCTCTCCGGTTGTCGACGAGTACCTTTCTCCGACTTTTCTTTTGCTCTTTTTGCCGTTTCTCTTTCGGCAGTTCACATTTGATGTAATGACTTTTGTAACGACCCCTTTTTAAAAAAATGCATTTAGTGGTTTCCTTTTTATTTTGGATCGGTGATTTTCTGTTCGAAAACTATGTTATTTCCTTTGAATATGTTGCAAGTCCTAGATTGGTTTTTATTGAGTGCGAGTCTTGAGTTCGGCTTATCTCGTTAGCTTGCGAAACTGGGCTTGGCTTTACTAGTACTAGTAGGTGCGAGGTGAGCTTAGTGAACCTGTTAGTGTTAGATAGGTTATGAATAAGCGAGGATATGCTCGGCGTTTTTATTCAGTCGATCTAAAATAAAAGTGCAGGATTGGCCCCGGCTTACATTCTCTATTCGGCAAGGGTTTTTCCCTTGTTGCTTAAAGGTGATAGTTTGTAAACGGGTTGTATATCTAGCTAGGATGCCGATGTCATAGACGCAACATAAGAGAAAAAGTATTCAGAGCAATTTTTCTTTGAAAAGAACAAAAATTTATTTATAGCTGCACATTGGTAGAGGATGCCTACGTACCCTTAAGTAGGGATCAAGCAGATCGTAGTTCACATATTACAAGTAGCTTGGATGAGTGTAGCTCGGCGAGCGCCCTTTGTGACTTGTAGCTCGGCTAATATTAATAACGTTTCAGGTTCATTGAGTTTCATGATCGGGGGAGTGGTTAGCTCGTATACTCTGGGTTTTACTACCTTTGTGACTTGATAGAGGCCTTCCCAGTTTTTACCGAGTTTTACGGCGTTCGGTTCCTTCGTCCCGTCGAAAACTTTTCGAAGTACTAGGTTACCTTTCTCAAGGAACCTGTCTTTAACCTTTCGGTTATAGTATCGAGCAACCTGTTGTTGGTAGTCCTGAATCCCGAGGAGAGCTTGATCTCGGTCCTCTTCCAATAGGTCTAGGTTGTCTTCTAGCTTTTTGTTGTTCAGCTTGGTTCGATGTGTCACATAGTTCTCTTTACGTTCGGTATACCGACCTTGGCGGGTGCGAGTGCTTCTACTCCATACGACAAAGAGAAAGGAGTTTTTTGTGTGTACCGGCGCGGGGTAGTTCGGTGTGACCAAAAAACTCCGTCTAGTTCGTCGGCCCAGAGTCTTTTCTTTGTCTCTAGTCATTTTTTCAGACCGTCAAGAATTGTCTTGTTGGTCGCCTTGGTTTGTCTGTTATCCTGCGGATATCGTGGTGTAGATCTGCTTAGGCAGATTTTCCATTTCGTACAGAACCCTTCGAAGATGTTCGATATGAACTAGGGGTTATTGTTCGTTACGATCTCGTATGACAGACCGTGCCGGCAGATGATATTCTTCCAGACAAATTTATGTACGTCGATGGCATGTATATTGGCATAAGATTCTGCTTGACCCATTTGGTGAAATAGTCTGTGACGATCAACATGAATCGTTTCTGTCTTGAGCGCGGTAAGAGTCCGACAATAGCCATTACCCATCGCATGAATTGGTATGCTGCTGCGGTCGTTGATAATAGCTCAATCGGGACGTGAATCATTGGTGCATGACGCTAGAGTATTGTCGCTCCGTGGTATTTTTGTTTTTTTTTTTAATTTGTCGAATTTCTCAGCAAATTTCTTGACGACCTAAAGATAGGCGTCCATGCGGTCATCTCGTGCGTCGTAGTCGTCGCTAAACTGGTTTGCGACGAACTGTGAATCGAAAAATGCTTTGATTCTCTTCATACTTGGCTTTGTTGGCTAAGAGGATCTTGGAAAACGATTTGATTCTCTTCATAGTCGATCCCGTTGGCTAAGAGGAGCTCGGCTATCTGTGCTTCATACTCGGCTTTGTTGTACGCGATTCCAGTCGAATCCCGACTCCTGCCCCGCGTCTTATCAAAGAACCGTCAACGTATAGGAACCATGGCTTCTGGTATTATACGTCGTTGATGAGGAATTCTTGGGGAGGCTCGATGAGAAAATCCGCCAAAACTTGTGATTTCGCACTCGTGCGATTACTATACTCGATGTCATACTCGGTCAACTCTAACTCACATTTAGCCATTCTTCGCGAGTTGGAAAGACTGAGCAGGATCGTTCTCAATGGCTGATTGGTCAGGACGACAATTTAATGGGACTGGAAGTACCGCCGTAGTTTTCTCGCTGCGGTAACGACCTCCAATGTTAACTTTTTTAACGACGGGTCTTTGATATCTGCGTCGTCCAATGTTTTGCTGATGTAGAAGATTAATCCTCTCTGACCAGGACTCCACTCAATGCCGGTGGGGGGGGGGATTGCAATGTACAAATAGAGCGTTTCTCTTACCTCGGGTTTTCCCAAGATCGGTGGTGTTGATAGATACTCCTTTAATTTTGTGAATGCTTCGTCGCACTTCTCATCC
Organism: Eutrema salsugineum; assembly: GCF_000478725.1. Taxonomy (NCBI): domain Eukaryota; kingdom Viridiplantae; phylum Streptophyta; class Magnoliopsida; order Brassicales; family Brassicaceae; genus Eutrema; species Eutrema salsugineum. Next base: position 4,443,085 of record NW_006256908.1, on the reverse strand, counting down.
CAATCAAAACGTTTGTTCCCTCGGAGAAGTTGGTAAAATGGTAGACATTGGTCGGTTAATCTTGAGATGAAATGATTGAGTGCTGTGATCCGTCATGTAAGTCGCTGAACTTCGCGCTTGTTCTTCGGAGATGGAACATCAGTTAATGCAGTGATTTAATTTGGATTAGCCTCGATTCCGCGTTTAGTGACAATGTTACCGAGGAATTCTACTGAAGTCACACCGAATGTGCACTTGGCGGGGTTAAGCTTCATCTTTTATTGGTTCAGGACTTTGAAGCATGCTTGAAGATGGCCAATGTGATATCCGGCTGTAAGCGATTTTACTAGCATGTCATCTATGTAGTCCTCAATGGTCGGCAAACATGCGGTTGACGAGGCGCTAGTAGGTTGCTCATGTGTTTTTTAGCCCGGATGGCATGACTTTATAACAATAAGTTCTCCTATCGGTGATGAATGAAGTTTTCTCGCGGTCATTGGGATTCATCAGGATCTGGTTGTACCCAGAAAAGACATCCATAAATGATAGTAACTCGTTTTCCGCGGTCGCTTCCACCAGGCGATCGATGTGAGGTAGAGGACAGTTTTCGAGCATGCTTTGTTCAGATCTGTGTAGCCGACACAAATTCTCTATTTTCCGCTCTTTTGCCAGCAACTCTGGATACTTCACTTCGGTTATGGATCCTGCCGTCGACAAGCGCTAACTTTGTCATTAACAGCTTTGGCCTTCTCGTTATCCAGCTTTCGTCTCTTTTGCTTTACTGTTTTAAACATGGGATCAGCATTTAGCTCGTGACAAACAATGATTATATCGATGCCTGGCATGTCCTCGGCAGACCATGCTACAGTTGATACAATCTGACGCAGTAGGTGAACCAGCTCGGTGTTGATTTCTTCTTTGAGATCGGTGCCGATGCCAACACAGCGCATCGGAATGGTCTCATCAATATTAACTTGAAGGGTTAGCTTGCGTTTGGGCTGGTTTTGCGGGGGGAGGTCGACTTGGATCCGAGGAATGACGGTTAGGCATGCCTTGGTCGTCAAACGTAATTTGTGTTCGGCGGCGAAGCAACAACCTTGCGATCTCTTGGTTTCCCCAGATCGTTTTAACTCCGCTTGGGGTTAGGAACTTTAAGCATTGATGATTCCTCGATGGCACAGCTTTCATGGAGTGAATCCAAGGTGTTCCCAATATAACATTGTAGATCGCCGGTTTTTCGATGACGGTGAACTTTACCAGTTTAATTATTCTTCTTACGTATACCGGCAGCCGGACTGTACCTATCGACATAGTGGTATCACTGTCAAATCATGTCAATGGTTTGACGGATGTCCTGAACGGATAGTCGGTTAAAGCCATTTTATCCAACGTTTCTTTGAATATTTAATCGATCGAGCTCCCGGTATCGATGAGTATGCGAGATATCTTGCAGTCGCCCACTCGGAGTTCGAGCACGAGGGGTTATGGGGTGTGCTGACCTCAGCGTTGTCTTCGGTAAATATGATCGTTTCGTCGGCTTTAAGCTGTTTGGCAACCTTTGCGGCGTGTTTCTGCGCGATCATCACCTGTCTGTCGTATTTCTTTTTTCGTTGGAGAGAGGGCGACCTTTCTATGTCTCGATTTGGCTGTTTGGCGCCGATCATTTGTGTCATGGGAGGTGGTGATGGTAGTTGAAAATTCTCGCCGATCTGCTTTTGTTGATCGATATTAACGTTTCCTCAGGACCATGGTCGCTGGTTGGTGTTAAAATTTCCGTTAGATCGCTGTTGCTGGTAGGCATTGTTCTCGGGACGTCGGTTTGGGAAATGGTTGGTACCCCCTGATCTCACTCTTCTGATACTGAGCCAATAGATATCCTTGGAGGAGATGTCAATGGGCGGTCGGGTGACCGTATCTGTTATGAAACTCGCAAAATGGAGCTTAACCCCGGTTATCATCGTTGTGGGCCCATTTATTAGGTTGTTGTTGAGGCTGTCCTGCATTGATGTTGAAGGATGCACCCCTTTTGTTCCGGTCGTTGGGATTGAAGTTTTTGTCAAAGTGCTGGCGCGACTCGTAGTTTTCATCCCAAGGGTTTGGTTTGATTACATTCGGCTTTGTGATTGGCTCTTTTCTTGTGGCTTCTTCTTTCTCATCCTCGTCTTCCATGTACATGATTGCTCGCTGTAGCGCATCTTCGAAAGCTTGAGGCGGGTCAAATTTAGACTGTCTAGGAATTTGGTGTCCATTCGAAGAGTGTTTCTAAGCGCCGGTATTGATCGTTACTCGAGATACTATAGTGTTGAAACGGGCTATAAAGGACCGGAAGTACTCCTTAGGCCCTCAGAGGATGTTAAATAGATCAGCGTTTGACACCGAACCTTGGATATACATCATGTACCGCTTGAGAAAGGCGGTAGATAGTTTGTGGTAGCTGTTGATTGAGTTAGTTTTTAACTTCGAGAACCAAACCAAGGCCAAACTGCTCAGGTTCTCGACAAAGAGCTGGCAGAGTCCTGCGTCTCGTTCTTCTACGGTGAAACAAGATCGTCTCATTGTGATGCTGAACGCCGTCATGTATTGGCTAGGATCAGAGGTGGGTAGATTGAATTTGATGGTGTTTCGGATGGGTATATCGTTGATCCAAGATGCTCTGGGTTTCTTTTAGTACACGATCAATTTCCGGGGCCGAGCTTGTTGCTTGATGAACCAGTGAAGTCATGGCTCGGAGTTTTGCTCTCATTTCCTCCATCTCGGCATCGCGATTGAGGACAGTCGTTTGAACAGGAGTGTCGTAGTTAGATGGCCCGGTGCTCGTCTCATTACAAGCTGAGCTCGGTCTGTTTGCACCGGTCGGTACGGATGGGGAATCACCAAACAGATTTTGATGTAGGCGTCACACTTCCTGAGCGGTCTGCTTTTCTGGGGTGTGGACCTCTGATGAGTGCATGACGTTGATCTGATCTTGGCAAGTTAGCTGTGCGGCTGCTAACTCATTGAAACGTGTGTCGTTTTCTCTGGTCAGATCATCTATGCGGGTGTGACGCAATTAGGCGGAGACGTCAGTTTGCATCGGCGGTGTGACTCATATCTGTGGGTTCGTCTCTTCGGCCGGGTTTGGAATAGGATTAACTGATCGGTCAAGAGCCTGAGTGTTGACAGCGTTGTTATTAGAAACCTTGGGGTTAACATTTGCCACCGATGAGGTCGGTCGGTCAGCTTTCGTTGGTGTTCCTGCCATCTCCGATCTACTTTCTGCATTAAGAAGTATCTTCTCCGCCCCACAGTGGGCCAATTGTTGTATTGTATTCAGGCAGAGAGATATAACGGTAAACTTTCAGGATCGGGATCAGAGATATTATTTTAATTATAAAGTATTAGATTGGTTGGTGAGAACACGATGGATCGGTGAGAATATTGAGATAGATCGGTAAGCGGTTCGAATCAATGACTGGACTGAGATAGGTCGGTGGACGTAACAGATCGGTAATAACGTGGAGATAGGTTGTTTTCTTGGTTAATGATAAGATTAGCATTCTTAAATTATTTTCTCTCAAAGTTACGGATCCCGTTTTTTAAATAATCTATATACTTATTTGTGTAGTGATTTGCTTAGGTGTCGCGTTCACAATAAATTTCACCATTTTTTGCTTACGTGTCAGCTCCAGAATCAGTTTCGACCGCAAAAAGACCGTTTAACCATATTTTCCAATTACGTGTCATTTTTTATTAGTTTTTATCTGATGAAGTGTAAAAACACTTAAAACAAACCGATCTAAATAATTATAGTTAAATACTTAATTTCATTGCCAAATCAAACTGTTTTTAAATTATATTAAACCGTAATTTATAAAAAAAATAAACAAAAAATTTCAAAAAAATAACACAAAATTATAGAAATTTACCTTTTCTTATGTTCTCTAATTTTTTTTTAAAAAAACAAAACTATTTTTTTTTAAATAACACAAAAATCTAAAAATTTACCATTTCTTATGTTTGACAAAAAAAACAAATAAAAACGTTTTTAAAAATTACACAAAAAATCTAAAAAATTACTATTTCTTATGTTCGAGAATTTTTTTTAAAAAATAAAAACGTTTTTAAAAATAACACAAAAAATCTAGAAATTCACCATTTTTTATGTTCTCAAAATTTAGAAAAAATCTTTTTTAAAAAACACAAAAAATCTAAATTTATGCAATAATATCGTTAATTATTATAGTGTTTACGATTTCTTTTGTTTATAAGGTTTTCGATTTTTTATTGTTTAGTATAAATATCAGCCACTTTTCACTATTTCTCTCACAATTTTTAAAATTGTTTAACCTCTGCCTTCTTCTTCATTCTATCTATACTATTTATAACGTATAGACAAACAAATCGAAAGATTTTTTAACCCTTTTGTTAAAATCAAAAGTTTATTTGTAAATTTTAGATTCGTCTAATTTCGGACAAAGATAAAAAAAAATTTAATGCTCTTAAAATCATTTATTTATAAAATGGTAGATATATATAGTTCACGCGGAACAAATTAACTAGTAACCAGTTATTTATAGTAAAAATATGAGGTAAAACGATACATAATGATTGCAGGTCTTGTCAGTCGGTCAGATCGATTAGGCGGTCGGTCAGATGGGTCAGTCACCTACTTAACGTTGCACTGGCCTGACCGGCAGGTCAAAACCAACTCTTGCTAATGGGTCCAATTCGCTAAGTAGACTGATCTATACTTGTAATGGGCTTTGGGGGTTGTGCGTGACCCACCACCAACAATTTCAAGCATGTGCGGCTCAGATTCCTGGTTTGGAATCTCATCACCAATTGGATATCTACTTTTATGGGTTAAAAAAAAGGTACGAACTGAAATACGGACTGCAATTCGGGGTGGCATAGGCGGTGGAAAGGGAAATCTAATTCACCATTGAGGGTGAAAGTGGTGCGCTGGAAAAAATCCAGTAACAGATGGAGCACGTTAAATAAAGACTAGTATATTTTCTAGCCTCTTTATGGTAATTTAAAAAAAAAAAAATAACGTCATCAGTTATTTATGGTAATTTAAAAAAAAAATATTTGCTTTTTTCATTTCTAATATAAACATTTCCAGAAAATAACCCCCAAAATTATTCACATGGTATGAGACTGACTATATAGGAATGTATATCTATCTCGAACACGACTTTTGACCAAAAAGGTCAAAAGTTGGAGCTTAATAATCTACCATTTTATGATCATGGTTTGTCATCTCATTACTACTTTGTATAGTTTCGCATAAATCTCTACAAGAAAGCTTATCATTTAAATAGAATTAAAAAAAAAGGAGCACATCATATTGAATGCGTCAGATGGAGTCGACTTACCTTATATATCCCGCGGAACTCTTGAGATACGTCCGGAAGGACAACCTTAGTGAACCAGATTTTGTAACATAAGTATTATTTCTCAGCGGCCGTATCTCAATGGCTGAAATTATTGGAAACGTTGTTCCTGTCTTAACAAGACAAATATCCAAAGAGTTGGACCTAGCTTTGTGAATGATCTCCTCTGTTGTACCATTTTGTCTTCCTGCCAAATCCATACTTGTCCACTTATTGGGACCAATATAGATATCGAACTTTGGATCAATATTACGACCATCATAATTCCCATATACAGAGCTAACCGCGATAAGATACTTTGTGCCACTCTTGACATCTAGACTATAACAGTTCCGCTTTCCTTCAGGAAAGTATCTCAGAGTCAAATATTGTCTTGCTAATATTTTGTTGAGACTTTTATCGACTCTACTAGTTTTCCCTGTTTGAATGAATGTGGAATCCGATGTGAATGTCACCCCAGTAAACAAATCATCGTAAGGAGATTCATCAACAGGTAATCCACAATTCAAACTGATGAATCCTGTTAAAAAAAAAAAAGGAATATTGATACATATATAATATATCTAAAGACTAAAGTCAATGGAAGATCCTTAATGATGTATATTATTACCTTCTTGTGTCTGGGCTCCAACTATAACGGCAAAGGTTCCAATCATGGCCAACAAAAGATGACTCTTCATGTTTTCTCTCACTTTCTTGTTTCTATGAAAATCAAGAACAAAAGAAAAACTTGCTTAGTAAAAACTGCATGGAGAAAATGCATCGCCAGTATCGAAGTTAATCAAGGAAATAGACAAAGGGATCAGGAATCGTTTTAGCGCCATACGACTTCTCGGTGATAGTCGATATGATGAAGGCCTGCAGCTCTGGTTTGCCTCAAGACCAATGTCCTAATGGATCTTCAAATTGGGAAGGCTTTTGAGTGATTTTATTTTTTAACTCATGTATCTTATTTTAAAAGCTCGCATTTCGTTAAAAAAACATATTTTTTTCAGGTTTAAATATAATTTGACATTCATCCAAAAAAAAGAAAACTGCAAACATACTTAATTGAAAAAGACCTCATGAATACAAATTGCACGGAGAATTCAAAATAAAAGAGAGAGACAGATCCGGCAAAAATATATAAACAATGCATAGTTGTCTAAAATTCATGGACACATTCCACGATAAGTCTTCATTTAGTCGCCAGCCACGAATTGGCGATTGCAGAAAACACTCGACAGTCCTATCACGGCTAACTCATTGATTTGGACCTGGTCTTAAAAATGGATATAACACATAAATAAAAAAGATAACCTATATATTTGCAGAATTATATATCAAATTAAACATCATGCTCGCGCGTTATTCATGCCCCACTATATTACTTATATATTTCAATCTTCAAAATTTAATTCTATATATTACATAAACTTTACGAAGAACTTCAATCTTGCAGTTTCTTAAAACTTGATTAATTGGTTCGGTTTCTATTTCATCCAAATGGTGTAACAATAACAAGAAGAATAATTATTAAGAATAACCATCTCTACACTAATATTTCCAGATATAACCATTCATTATTCATTGCACTGTTACTTTTTCTATAATCTAGATTACCCTTTTGGATTTTCTATCTCTTTATTTTTCTATACTTATCTCTTTCTTATCTATTCTTATGGATAATATAATTTTCTTCTCTTTCAATCTCTATCTGATTCACAGATTCATTTCTTTTTCTCTATTTTGTCAGAGAAACAACAAACCTTTCTTCTTGGCCACGATTACAGCGTCCAAGTTATGTGTCACTCAGTGCAACACCACCAGAAAAATCTGAAACTTGAGGAAGCTTTGAATCTTGGGGATTTTCGATAATAGTCTCACCACAGAGTTGTTATTATAGTTTTCTCTCCTAGTTTTTTATTCTTCTCACCGAAGATCACAAATTTTAAGTAAAAAATATATGCAAATTCATGAAAAAAACTAGAATGCTATAAATAAACTAGTACACCAAAAAATTGACAATAATGATGACAAACGGTGATGGTGAGTGAAAGTGTGGTGGTGGAGAATAACAACAAAATTGAATTAGTCTTTCAAGTTACTGTTAGACTGGTAACATATTCAAATAGTGTGTTATATTTATTTGTATCACACTAAAAGAATCAATAACACCTTATAATAATCTATATAATTCAATATTATTATCAATCTATCATATTCTTTACAGTATAAGAAATAATATTAGATATAAATTTATGTGTAACACACTAAATAAATTAATAACTCCGTTAACAATTCATATAACTCATTATTATATATAGTTTTTGGTGGGACCTTAATTATTTTTGTAAATTTCACCCTATTTTTGGTTATTGAAATAATTTACTCAATTTTTGAAATTTAAAATCAGTTTTACTTGATGATGAAGGAACAAAATAAAAGAAGAACTAAGTAAAAGAGCGACAGAGCTTCTATGATTATCTTTTTTTTTTTTTTGAAAATATTTTAAATGATATTCAAAAAAACTGTTTTCTTTACATTAACTTGTTTGAGAAGATAATAAAAGAAATATGATCAAATCCTTGTAAGCGTTATAGTAAATGATTTGTGCAGCTCCTTGCGTGCAATATCATCCCCCGGAGCCAAACCAGATCTCCAACCCATCTTCGTAACGGTGATTCCCTGCAAGTCGCAGTGAACTGAGCCGATTACGCACCGTTTTGTCTAGAATACGGATTAAGTCATGCACCTGCGATGGTGTTTCGCCATGTCTGCGACCATTTCGTTCTTTCCAGATAGGGAGGCTTGAAACGTATATCTCGCAAGAAACAGCTGTATTCTGTTTAACCTGTTTGACGAAAGCAGGTCTACAACCTCATTCCATTTGTTCGTATAATATTGACCCAGTAGGCGCTGAGTTAGACTCCGCCAAACTTGATCTGAGAAAGCACATTCATAGAACAGATGTGCTCTGTTTTCCATAGGAGAAGAGCAGAGGACACACGTCGTCGATATACTTGGCCCCCATTGAGCCATTATCTCACCTGTAGATAAGCGATTCCACATAGCTAGCCAAGAGAGGAAAGCATACTTTGGGGTATTTCCAGAAAACCAGATCATCGGCGACCAATCTTGCTGGGCTGGTGGTGGGTATCGTATATTGTGCCTAAGTGTGTTTGGAGGAAAACTTGTGATGGTAATGATCACCTGTCATCTTCCACATCTATTGATCATCCCTTTCATTCTGAAGGCCTGCAACCGAAGAAATTGCCTCTTCTATAGAATTGAGGTCATCTCTTCTATGTCGCCTTTGCCTATGAGTTCGCAGAACAGTGGCTACAGATGCGTATGCTGAGACGCCCAAAGCAATGAACCCCGAAGTACCCGTAACATCGATCAGCGGTCCTAAGGGGCACCAATCATCATACCAAAATGATGTCTCCTCTCCATTATTGACTTTCATACGATGTAGTCCCGAGCGATTTCCCTCAACTTTAGTAACCGGTGCCATATCCAAGAAACCTGAACTTGATTTTCATGTAATGACCAAAATGATTTCCCTCGAAGTAAATACGTTCTGATCCAAGTTGCCCATAGAGAGGATTTGTTTGATAAGAGATGCCAAATAATCCTCAAGCAGCTCACCATGTTTGCTTCCTTTAGAGAATGTATCCCTAACCCTCCTTCTGATTTCTTTTTGCAGACATCTGACCAAAATACCTTCGCCTTTTTTGAACTTAGTGTAGGCCTAGACCACAGGAAAGCACTGCAGAGGGAATCGATCTCTTTGATACAGCTACGCGGCAGGTGAAACGCCGACATCCAAAAATTTAAAAGACCCGAGATAACTGATACCAAAAGTTGCAATCTTCCTGCGTAGGATAGGTGTCGAACAATCCATGATCCTATCCTCTTACTAATATCGGCAATCAAAACAGCATAATCTTCCTTACTCAGCTTCTTTGTCGTCAAGGGGAGCCCAAGATAGCGAACTGGAAGAGTACCCATATTCAAGGGAAATTGCTCGGCAATAATCGTACGGTCCTCGTCCGGAATACCAGTCATGTAGATGGTGGACTTCTGCAAACTAATTCTAAGACCCGACGCAAGAGTCGAACACCTCAACAATCCCCTCTAATGATCGAATCTTTCCATCAGAAAAGACCATAAGGTCGTCCGCAAAACATAAATGGGTTAGCTGTAGTTTGGAACAGTTCTTATGATAGCCGAATTTCTTTTCCACTGCCGCTCTATCTAACATGCAAGACAATACATTCATACAGAGGACGAAAAGGTATGGCGAGAGAGCGCATCCCTGTCGAAGACCTCGGCGGCTCTGAAAATACCCCACAAGTTCCCCATTGACTTGTACAGAAAAGGACGCTGTAGAGATACAGAGTCTGATCCATTCGATAAATCTATTTGGCAGCCCCAAAGCTTTTAGAACATTTAGAAGAAACCTCCATTGTACTGTATCAAAAGCTTTCGCAATGTCTATCATCATAGCACAACGAGACGGAGATAAGTCCTTATGGTAATCTTGCACAAGTTCAGTTGCGAGGAGGACATTCTCAACAAGCAAACGATCTTTGACAAAAGCAGTCTGATTTGGGGCAATGATGCTAGGGAGGATGCCCTTTTAACGATTTGCCAATATTTTTGAGATAACTTTGTAGAGGACATTGCAGCAAGAGATAGGATGGTAATCCTTCATCTCTTTGGCATCATTTTTCTTCGGGATCAAGGCTAGAATAGTGGAGTTCAAGCCTTTGGGGAGGAAACCATACTTGAAAAATGACTGAACAGCGGTTGTAACATCACTACCGATAATTGCCCATGCACCTTTGAAAAATTCAACTGTAAACCCATCTGGTCCGGGAGACTTGTCGTTCGGCATCGAGAAAAGAACTTTCATGATCTCACCCTCTGTAACCTCCTTCTCCAATAATCCACAATCAGCTTCCGAACATTTCCGTTCCAGCAAATCCTCCAAAATATCAACCTCCAGTCCCTGGAAATCCGATGGAATGTGGCTGAGAAACTCCCAAAAGTGTCTTTCAGCTTCTCCTTTAATGTCTGATTTGTCTTTAAGCACTTGTCCTTCTGCATTCACAATCTCACGTATCATGTTTTTCGCTTGTCGTATCCGCACTGCTCGAAAAAACACTTTGTTGCTCCTATCACCCACATTCATCCAATGCAGCTTTGATTTCTGTTTTAAATAGCCTTCCTCCAGATCAGATAAATGTTCCCACCTATTTAGAGCCACAGATTCTGCTTCAATCCCTTCCACCGTCGGATTTGTGGCATTGGCTTCTTGCTGAGAACAGAGATTCTCATAAGCTGCTTTTGTACGCTTTGTAAGATCACCAAAACGCTCCCTTGATAGCACCCGTAACGTTGGCTTCAGCTCCTTTAGTTTTTTAGACAAGCGATGAAGAGCAGAGGTAGATTAAAATAGGGCAGGAGATTGCTCCCAGTATTCTTTAACTGCTGGAATGACTTCGGGTAGTTTTGCCAACGTGTTGACAAACTTGAAAGGAGCTTTGACATTCTCTTGGACATCATCCATATATATTCTTCCTCGCAGATGGTCAGAGCAGCCGCCGGCTTCAAAAATGCAGTATGAGCGAGGCTGAGTAAGTAACCATTCCTCATTTATCAATGATCTGTCTAATTTTTTGTGTATTAATCCTTCACTTCTCTTATTGCTCCAGGTAAACCAAGGCTCATGAAACCCCATGTCAACTAGTGAACAGTTTTGGACTGTACTCTGAAAATCAGTCGAGCCCTGTGAATCCACGTAATCCAAATTTGAGTGATCATCGCCTGATAAGACTTCATTAAAGTCACCACATATCAACCATTTCTTTCCCCTACAGATATCTGAGCTATGAACAGTTGCAATCTCCTCCCACAAAGCTTGACGTTCAATAGCCACGTTTGCCGCATAAACAAAGGAGCAGATAAAGTCTTCTTCTTGATTATCCAAAGAAATCAAGCAAGTTATCATTTTTCCACTCTTTTGTATCATAGTCAGCCGCACATCCTTGTTCCACACAACCTATATTCGTCCCAATCTATTATACTCATAGTTAGAGACAATAGACCAGTCCCCAAACACCCTCGAAGCAATTTGTTGATGCTTCCTTTCCTGAACTCGAGTTTCCAAAAGACAGCCAAATTTAAAAGAGTTACCACGTATCCATTCCCGCACCACCGAATGTTTACACTTTTTGTTAAATCCTCGTATATTCCAAAAGAAACACGTCATTAAAGATTGTTTGGTTTGGAGTTCTTCTTCCTCGTTTTCGCTGAGCCACAAGCATTCCCTGTAGATCCAGTTTTTGAGGAGTTAGTAACAAATCTATGGGCTGTCTTTGCCGCTCTGTGCAGAGAGGTGCGATTCCCTTCCAGATTAACCGAAATAGTAGCATCAACATCTTCATGCACGTGTATTTGAGATTCATCTTCAGTTCTAACTTCCATATGAGTCTCATAAGAATTTATTGTTTCATCCTCCATGTGAGCCGCTGCTTCATTGTCTCCAGAGTGCTCGCTATCACCAGAGTTATTATTTTCCCCAATGTCGTCTTCTTCATTTTGCAAGTATGAGAACCTGGATCCAATAGAGAACTCCACATGTTTCAACTTGTTCTCTTGATTCCTGCAAGACACCTTTGAGGGTGATTGCCACTCGTCCTTTCCTTCTGTCATAATCGCAGTTTCCTTCTCCAAATTCGAATCCACCTAGGCTTGGTTTTTTGGCGTTATCTCTCCATTTTGTGTCACTTGGTTTGCTGTTGCCTTTTTTATCTGCTTTGACTGCTTGGACTGCTTTGTGACTGACGACACCAAAGAAGATATAGCTTTCTCTACCAGAAGAGTAGCTTCTATCTCTTTCCTTACTCCCAAATCCTCAACACGTTTTGGTGTAGACATACCACACGGTAACATCGCGGTTTTACTCGGAGATCCAGCTTGTGGCTCCCTCTGCAATATAGTCACTGGTCCCTTCTTTGCTTTGCACTCTGCATCAACATGTCCCCAACCACCACATACTGAACAGTGAGGCGGTAACCATGGAAACTCGTATTGGATTTCAAAAGTTTTACCCTCCAGCGCAAAACAGTGCGATGACGGTAACTCCTTTGTCAAGTCAACTTCAACTGATATTTTTGCAACATCAAACCGTTTCACCCAAATGGTGTCTGGATGTAACTGCTTTGGAACTCCCACCGGGCTTGCCAAGTAGCTTAACCTTTCCAATTGTACAACTTGCGTGGCACGTCTTTCAAAATAACCCACAACGAAATGGACTTCAAAACTGGTTGAACTTCCTCATCAATTGGACTCCATTTGGAGACTAGCATCGGGTTATCTTTAATATTCCACATTTTCCTCCTTAGCATTTGCTCCCTCACTCCTCTATCACTTATACGGAACGTGTCATTGACGACAAACACATCGATTTTGACACCTTTGTTTCCTAAGGGCCAAATCCTGTTCACAATCATGTGGATCGATCCAACATGGGTGCTGTTTTTAGGAAATTTCCCAGGATGCAGTCTTCCCACATTTGTGCTTCAGACAGAATGGATTCTGGGACCTTAAACACCTTGATCCCGTCAACCTCCTCTGCTTCCATATCATACTGTTTCAGATCCTCCTTCTTCTTAACTACCTCTATCCACTTAATTGGATTTGTCGGCTCCTCTCCTCTGATATTTCCCTGAGAAGTCTGATCATCTTTCCCCGCAGAGTCTCCGATCAGCATCCCTTGCTCCGTCTGGATATGCAGCTCCTGCGTCTCGATCGAAAGTGGAGGAATCGCCTGTGATTTGATTATCTTCTCCTGGGACAACTCTGAAATCACTGTGCTTGTCTTCTCCGCCGCCTTCGACTGGTCTTCCTCCGGTGACGGGGGACCTCCTGTCTCGGCGCCGCCATGATGTGAAGAGGAAGGTGAGTAAACCCTAATCGTCTGTTTAATCGCTTTGTTTGCTGAGTAAACCCTAATTGTCTGTTTAATCGCCTTGGTTGCTGACGTGTCCTCTTTTCGTGTTTGATTTTTTTCACTCAAAGGCCTATTCATGAGCTTCTATGATTATCGTTAGAACTTAAATCAGGTTTGTTTTGCTTTCATGAAAAATGATCATGTGTATACCTATATCTCATGTATTTTCTAATAGTCAAACTTTCCGATGAGACTATGAAAAAGTAATATACTTTAATTTCAACAAAGCACGGCTTTTTTATAGCTTATTATTAATTTTACTGACTTATGAAAAACTTATCAATCTTGATACTAATAAAATAAAATAAAAACTTGGCAATCTTGAAATACTAATAAATAAAAAACTTGGAAGATTTCATTGTTTAAATAAAAGATTAGATCTGGAGCTTTGACTTATTATAATTCACCCTTTCCCACTAGTTGTAAAATATAAGGTTCATAGTTAGATCAATTGAGACGTGGTGGGAATAACATAACAAGGGGATCAAAACAATGTAAGTAAAGATCAAACATGTATGTCTTCAAAAAATGATCAAAAACATATTTTTCTTACCTTGCATATCTTTTTAACTCTGATGCCTAAAATAAGATAATGTCACCATGGAACTTTTGTATGATTCTCTTTCATGGTTTGCGATTTAAATGATCACATTCTGCTAAATCCTTGCACATTTATTGTCACATTTCAGTATTCGTGATGGAGATCTAATGGACTTCACACGCATGTGATCTGCTATCCTTTAATGTTCGTTCTTTAATTAGTTACATCTCTCTTGTCTTACTCCATGCATTTTCCAAAATTCTATAGCAATGCCATGCCAATGAAAAGAGCTTTATTGTTCTCCTCACCTTGGAATGGCGATTCTCCTTCTAAGTCTCCATATTATTTTCAGCCAAAAATTGCCATCATCGGCTGGAGAATAAACACAACCAATTGAATCATATTCCATACAAAGAGAAACAAAGGACTATCGTACCAAAAAAAACAAACTATCTTCTTGTCCCAATTATTTTACACGAGAAAAAATTAGATCTTAGGTGATGGAACTGTCTCTATCGACATACACGTCTTCCTCCTATTAAAACTCTTTTCCACCCATTGCGTAAGATATTTTTATGGATCAAAGAGAAGGTGGGTTAAACAGTCTAAAAGTAAAAGGTTTCAAGAAGGGTAGGATCTGGACAAGAGAATAGTACTCTCATCTAAACATCTAATACTAAACTTGTCAAACCCTCCCTACTTCCATCACTACCATAACCTGATACTAGGAAACCACTTCCACAATCATGAAGTCGTTCTCTATTTTTTTTTTTTGTTTCTTTTCCATCCATCTACCTCCTAGTGCTGTGGCATGCTCTTTGCTCAATAATCAATGAATGATCAAAATTTTCTTGCAATTATATATTTGCTAATGTTATAAAGAAACCTATAAACTGGATTGCTAGGAGTTTGCTAATTAAATATCCAATTGGGAACGAATGGTAATAATACAATTTATAATGATTTCCATTACAAACTCAATAACTCTAAATGACTTAAATAGCTGATTCTTGAATTTTGAGTATAAGTCATATAATGAGTAGCATAAAATAAATTAAGGACAGTTCTTTACCAAGATTTACCATGATAGAGGGGTTCTTTCGTTGCTTGTTATGCCTATGTGATAAGATTCTTTTTTTAAAGCTCAATAAATACACCAATAATCTCAGATCATAAAACTAAACATGGCAAAACGAAATTCACGTTCAACATGCTACAAGAAGAAATATGGAAACATGTTTGTTGCGAAGTTGTGTAAAATATGCAAATGGGATCCTAGATGATGGAGGGGAGACCACTGGTCCACCACAAACATTCCATATCTCAAATTGATCAGACACTTGTCGGCTGGTAGAAAAATGCAAGAACGAAGAAACTTCAGTATATGATCTAACAGTGAGGATAATAAGTCCAATACCACTCAGGGACAAAAGATTTATGCAGACTAGAGTGGAAGCAAGAAACATGAAGAAAACGCAGATTCACGACATAGATGACGTAACCCAGAGTCGATAGCTCAATATACAATCTGTAACTAGTAATTTGAAGTAAAGAGGGTAAGAAACTCGTCATAAAGTAAAAAAAAAAAAAGCTCTGCTGACCTGGCGTTAGCGACTCGAAAGACAAACTAGGGTTTTGTGTCTTCGCTTTTATGCAAGTGTTCCGGCAGCCGCCGCAGGAGCCTATGGCTTTGGAGCAGTGGAGAATACAGCGGAGCAAGTGGTGGAGGTGTCGGAGATGGTTCTTGTTAAGGATAGAGCTGATCAATCCGTAGTGATCAGATCGGAGGTTCCGGTGGTAAACCTGATCAAACTGAAAAAGAAGAGGGAGAAATTCTCTCTAATGCTAAGGAGATAGAGGTATCGATGACAGTGAGCGACCAATCCCAAAGCGGCAGCTTTCCAGAAAAGTCTAAAGAGGAAGGAAAATCTGCGTCATGGGTGTCAGTTGTTTAGAAGGATACGGAGATGATATATTATGAGATGAAAGTGGAGGAGATCGATGGAATGCCTACGGCGGTTCTTCCTGACAGCGTTTTCAAAGATTCACCGCCTTTATGGGAGGATTTTATCGTTGGAAAGTTTTTATCCAAGGCTCCCTTTGTAGGGAAGATTCATGCTCTCATGAATCAAATATGGATCTTGGGTGATGAGACTCTCAAGATCGATGTAATAGTGGATGCTAATGCTAGGGCACGTATCTTGTCACTAAGTGGAGCCCATTAGGAGAAAAAGAGCAAGTTGAGCTGACTTCAATTCTTTTTTGGGTTGTAGTAAAACATGTGCCACTACACCTGTTTTCTTGGAAGGAATTGTGGGCCTTAACAAGTCTGTTGGGGAAACCAAAAAAATTGCATCCGGATACTGAAGCATATGTAATCTGGATGAAACTAAAGTGCTTTTAGAAGTAGACTTAACAAAAAAAGTTACCAAAGTAATTCTGATTTTAATCGAATTTCTGACTAGACTCTGTTGTGGAGTTCCTTTTTCCATGGCTTCTCCCGAGATGTGGAGGTTGCTCTAAGTTGGTCTAGAGAAAGTTTGTATTTCAAGTGTGAACAAAGTTGTTGAAGTAGGAGGCGAGAAGCAAACGTTACCACAAGTGACTATGCAAAATACAGGTAACAGTCACTCAGTCTATTGACTCCCGGGTTTTGGTTTTAGAGAGATTTCCGAGTGCTAGATCAATCAAAGGGCTGAAAACAATTCAAAAGAACACAACACCTGGAAACAACCAGAAGAAGAAGGATGGTCCACTCCTAATAAGACCACAAAGAGCCCTCACAAAACTCCAGAGTTGAAGTTTGGGGAGGTGTCGATACTGTCTAACTCAAGATATGCAATCTTGAGTGGTAAAGAGGATGAGGATGTTGAAACTGAACAGATACGAGTAGATATGATTCAGACGGGAGAAACACAGTCGATACAATAAGAAAATAAGTTGATACAAAGGAAGAGTTAGCAGAGGAGAGTGATACAGAGCAGAAACAAGGAACTAAGGCAGATTTCAAGGAGCCTACGGGGAAACACTACGACAGTCTCTTCCACGTAGCTCCAAGAATGCCCACAAGTTCATGTCTCATCCAGCCATCACTACAAGAAAGATCGGGTTTTACGTCGGCAGATATCGTAAAATCGACGTAAAAGGGTATTTACGTCGAATTAGCGACGAATGAAAATATAAAACAATCGTCGTAAAATAGAAATCGTCGTAAAATCGTCGTAAAATTACCAACCCAGGGAAATCGTCGTAATATCGTCGGAAACTATACGTCGTAAACTCGACGTAAATTTTCCAACGAAAGTACAACGAAATACGTTCATCATAAGAACGACGTAAAATCAATGTAAAATTACATCGATTTAACAATGAATAGGATACGACCTATTTCAATTAAGGGAAATTAATTTTATAATTATCGATGTTAATTCGTCGTAAATTTTCGACGTAGATTCGACGTAAACATATTCGACGTAAATTCGTCGTTAAATGTTCGACGTTAGATCAACGTAAATTTACGACGAATTTACATCGATTTATAAATTAATTATTTAATTCGATTTTAATTTAATTAATGAATTTTTAAAATAATCAAATAATTGAAAATAGAAAAAAAATTTTAAATTTAAATTTAAATTCGAAAATAATTTATAAATAAAAGAAAAAATTAAATACAAATTGTTTTTACAAAAAAAACCTAATCTACAATGTGATTTCATAATCGTCGAGGTTGAGATCGACGTCTCGAGGAGGCTCTCCGTCTTGACCGTCCGTCGCTGCTGGACCGTCGTTTCCCGTCTGCACTACCGGAGCCGAAGTCCGACCCTGCGTCTGACCTTGCGTCTGCTGGTCCGATGGTCCACCGGAAGTACCACCCACAAAGATCCCTCGTGCAATCCGTTGTCTCTCTCGGATTGCGGTGGCTAACTGCGGAACCGTTTTCGCAATGATGTCGAAGAGGCCGTGAATCTCGGTGAGCTCCTGCTTCTGGGCCACTTGCTCATGCCGTAGAGTGGTGATCTAGGCGTTGGCCGTAGCAAGCTCCTGGCGAAGATGACTCGGATCCTCCTGCGTGCGGAATCCGGAAGCCGAAGCGGCAGGACAGTCTCTAATAGAGCCCATCCCTAAGGTTCGGCCCTTCTTCTTCGGAGCAACCTACAAATGGAAATAAAAACGTTAATTATATTAATTATTAAGTAATAAATACAATAAATTTTTAAATATATGAAATAGATCATATCTCCTCAAAAATCTGGTCTTGCTCAGCGACGGTCAACGGTACTTGGATAGTACCGTCAGGTGTGGTCTGGGTTTCCCGCTCGGCGATCCGCTGAATAGCGGCATTGTAGATCTTCTCTGACCGAGCGTCGACAAAGCTCCCGTCCCTCTTCCGGTAAGTGGTCTCGAAGAGCTTCGTCATTGGAAGAAGTTCTCCTCCGTTCTCCTCGGCCTACCAATTAATAAACATTAGTCAAAAATATTTAATAAATTATAGAAATAATTAAAAATGAAATAATAATGAAATAATTTATATTTAGTTACTTACCATCATGAGACGTCTTCCCCGCAAATGATATTTGGCCAGAAGTGTGCGGGGTCACTAACTTCTGACCGTCAGGACCGACCCGGTTTCGGACGGCCGAACACTTAGCATTTGTGGTTTGGGCATGCGGGTCCAGCCAATACGCCTTCAACCCGTTCCAACAGAAAGTGGACATGGAGCTCGGTTTGGCGTCGTCACCATCGGTCTCCCACTTCCGCTTCCAATCGGAAACGGTGTTGACTAGGCGTTTCTGCGCCTTCAGCCGGAAAGCATCGCGGACCGTCTCATTGATCCCGATGTCCCAGTTCCACCGTTGCTGCAAAAGAAAACAAAAAATTATATAAGCAATATAAAAGTAAAATTAAATTTAAAATAATTTGAAATGATATAAATAAGATTTAAAAAACATTACCGCGAAGCACTTGTACCAGGTGTCGAACGTCTCTTGCGACACCTTCCTCCAATTGTAGTGCGGCTCAACGAAATGACTCTTAATTGTGTCGGAAACGCTCCGACCGACACAATTATCCAAGTTAAACCTATGAAACAAAAAAAAAAACATATTTCATTAATATTTAAATAAATTAAAGCATTAATTAAAAAAAATATAAAAAAACAAAAAATTTTACTTACCAATAAGAGCTGGTTCCGCTTTTCCGGGAACCAGACGTCGTAAAGCCCCCCGTCCCGGTAGGGCTAGTAAGTCCTCAACCGTAAATTGGACATACGGATGAGGAGGGTGGGGTACCGGTTCGGCAGCCGGCGGTGGAGGTGGTGGTGGAGGTGGTGGTGGAGGCGGTGGTGGAGACTGCTCCGCAACGGTATTCGGAACCTGGGAGGCTCCGGAAGATGAAGGGACATCGGTCCCGGTATTTCCCGAGGCAGATGCCCGGGAAGAGTGTCCGTCCGCCATGAAATTGATGTAGTGCGTCCTCCGTCGAGTCATCGTCTGCAAAACCGGTAAAATTTTATTTTTCAAATTACATATTAATTTTTAATTACGATCCTAAATCTAACAAATTCCGATCCTAAATCTAACAAATTCTGAACCTAAACTAATTCCCGACCTAAACCGTTTGAATTAAAAAAATAATTTAATATTAAGTAATTAAAAAAATAATTACCTGATTTTGGGTAGAGGGTTGCGTCAAAGGGAGGAGGAAGCAGAGAGAGGAAGAAGAGTAATGAGCGACGAAATGAGGAAGGGGTGCGTTCATATATATAGAATTTATATTCGTCGTAAATTCGACGTAAACATTACGACGATTTTACGACGAATCCGTCGTAAATTCGTCGCAGAGGTCCCACCGTACAACAACATACACACGTGGCTGTATTTGGGCTTTGCGACGACTTTACGTTGATCAGTGTTATTCGTCGTAAAATCGTCGTAATATTACGACAATTTTACGACGAAACCGTATAAATCATAAAAATTATAACGGCTGTGTATCCACATATCGTCGTAAAATCGTCGTAATATTACGACGATTTTACGATAGATTAGACCAAAACTGATGAAATTCAAAAATTGAAACATCCATAAGCACCTACAAGCATGTCTATACATCATATATGTATTCTGTATAACTTTTAGCATGTTTAAATTACTTAATGAAGATCTAAGATAAATCCTTACATCTTCCCTAAATGTATATAACACCTTAAGATTACTTGATAAACACATATATGTCAAAATTTGAATTTTTTTTTTTTGTTTAGAAAGGTGTTTTACCTTATGTGATGGTAAACCATATCAATCTCTTCATCTAAACCCCCCTGAACCTCAGAAAAGATTGATTATAAGATTTAGGGGTTACAGTTTGTCGTAAACCCGATGGTAAGTTACGACGAATTTACGACGAATCACTCCCATTCGTCGTAAAGTCGTCGTACATAAAACACATATCTACAAGTTCTTTAATCTTGTACTACAGAACCTTATATAATACATCAGTTTACTCAGGGAAATGCATCAAAAAACCATTCTGTAAGTTGGGAAAGCTAAACCCTATAGGGTTTAGGGTTTGCATTTTACGACGAATTTACGACGATTTCTAAATAATCGTCGTAAATTCGTCGTAATAGTCAACATATGTCCAACTCAACACTTAAACAAATTCTCTTTTCAATAATTGTCTTTCATTTTTAAAACATTTAAATCTACACAAATGTAACAAATTTGACAAATGTTACATTTAAACGTTCAAAGCATGCAATTAAATGTCAACATATTTAATTACTCTTCAACATTTTCCTCGTTGTCCTCATCATCATCGTCATCATCACTGCTTGTTTGAAATTCGTCAGCACCTTCTTCAGTTTCATCCCCATGGAGATCTTCAACTTGTCGATTACGTGGATCAATTAAAAGAACATTTTCTTCAACATCAGGTTCTGTAATGTCGACACAATCATCTTTTTGCATTGGCGGGAGATCTACACCATCAATTATACCCCTTGGAGCAACTTTGACAACCGCGAGCCATGAAATTCCCGTACTCTGAACTCGAGGATATGGAACAAAGGTGACTTGTTCTGCTTGAGATGCAAGTATAAAAGGCTCGAACTTATTGTATCGCCGAGATGCGTTTACATCTACCACTCCGAATTTGTTAATACGCACTCCACGACCTACCGTAGGATCAAACCAATCATATTTGAATAGAACAGTTTTCATTCTTACTAATCCGGGGTATTCCACTTCAATTATCTCTTTGATGATCCCATAAAAGTCTACTTCACCTCGTACACAAACTCCATAGTTTGTAGTTGCCCATTGAGTGTCATGACTATAAGTATGAAAAACATAGCCACGTGTGAAATACATAGCTGCAGTAGTTATCTTCAAAATAGGACCTAGGAGCAACTCATGAAACCATACTGCATATGTCATGTCATCATGCTCGACCTGACCTTTTAACCACAATGCATAATGTTGGTCTTTCCGCTTGTTAATTTCATCTTCTGAAACACCGTCAATGCATTCTCGGACTTGACTGACGAAAGTGCTGAAATTTGAAAACATTGTTAAAGACATTTCGTCTATTCAATCAAAATATAACTATGCATGCTTATTTGTATATATGTACCTCTCGTAAGGTGCCAATTCCTCGCAATTCAGAAGTATATATGTATGTGCGCTGTGGTAGTCCTGTTCGTTTGACCAACAAGTTTCTTTTAGTTTCTCACTTAGACGTCCAATTGGTGAGAATATATCAGACACACCTTCTACTGCGTAACTTTGTCCTACACCCTCATCGTCGTAACGTCTTGGAGCCCGTTTGCATGTACGAACCTTCGGAGCAAAATAATAAGACGTGAAATGAGAAGTTTCTTCTGTCAAACTTCCCACCACGATAGACCCTTCAACTTTTGCTAAGTTTTTAGCCTTACCCTTTAAATGCTTCATAAATCATTCAAACGGATACATCCACCTAAACTGAACAGTTCCTCCCAACTCTGCTTCATGAGGGACGTGTATAGGTAAATGTTCCATAACATCGAAGAAAGCAGGTGGGAATATTTTCTCTAAATTGCACAACAATATTGGAATATTTGTAGACAGTTGTGCAACTACATCTTCTGATAATGTCCTTGTACTTAGATCACGAAAGAAAGCTCCAATGCCTTCTAGTGCCTCATGGACATGTCCCGGTAGGAGTTCAGCAAACGCAAAAGGAAGTAACCGTTGCATAAACACATGACAATCATGACTTTTCATCCCTGAAAACTTTTGTCCTTTATCCACAGATTTAGCCAGATTAGATATATATCCATCAGGAAATTTCACGGCTGATGATACCCAATTAAACAATACTGTTTTTTGTTCAGCACCCAACCGAAATACAGGAACTGGTGCTTTCCCATTACTCACCATATGCAACTCAATTCTGTTACATATATCGGGTAAGTCCATCCGTGATTTAACGCTGTCTTTGGTTCTTCCTTGGACGTTCAAAACAGTATGCATGATGTTATCGAAAAAATTCTTCTCAATGTGCATAACATCAAGATTATGTCTAAGCAAATGATCTTTCCAGTAAGGCAGATCCCAAAATATACTTTTCTTGTGCCAATTATGATGAACCCCATATCCTTCAGGCATATTCGCAGGAGTGTGCCAATTTCCTCCTCGGGGGACCGTTTCAAATCCACCCCAATGATCTATTTGCGCTTCAAGCTCTACTCTAGTTAGGTACACTGGTGGAGGGAGACGAACCAATTTGTTCTTTATAAACAAACGCCTATTTCTTCTATATTGATGGTTTGGTGGTAAAAACCGACGGTGGCAATCAAACCAACAGGTTTTCCTACCATGTTTAAGCTGAAAAGCATCAGTCCTATGAAGACAATAGGGACATGATAACCTCCCATGCGTTGTCCAACCTGATAGCATTCCGTATGCCGGGAAATCGCTTATTGTCCACATAAGCACCGCTCGCATCGTAAAATTTTTACCACTCGAACAGTCATATGTTCGTACTCCAACATGCCACAACTGGTTTAACTCATGTATGAGTGGTTGCAAAAACATATCAAGGGCCCGCTTTGGGTGATTTGGACCAGCGACTAATATACTTAGAAACAAAAACTCTCTTTGCATGCACATATCTGGAGGAAGGTTATATGGCGTAAGAATCACAGGCCATAATGAATATTGCCTACCAGACATACCAAATGGACTAAACCCGTCAGTGCAAAGACCAAGATATACATTTCGCTTAGACCTTGCAAAGTCTGGATGTACGGTGTTAAAATGTTTTCAAGATTTCCCGTCAGACGGGTGAGTCATTTTGCCATCTGTTTGTGAATGTTCTGCATGCCATCTCATCGACGCAGCTGTCCGTTCAGATTGATATAGTCTTTTTAACCTATCAGTGATAGGAAGATACCACATTCGTTGGTAAGGAATCTTCTTACGCCCAGCAATTTGCGGTCTATATCTTGGCTTTTGGCAGAAACAACATTCTTCAAGCTTCTCATCATCTCTCCAAAAAAACATACAATTATCAACACAAACATCAATCATCTCAGAAGGCAATCCAAGACTAAAAACCAGCTTCTGAATTTCATAATACGTTTCAGCAGCCAAATTATCATCTGGCAAATACTCTTTAATAAGATCTGCCAATCGGTCATGCAAACTTCAGATAGATTGTGATCAGTTTTTATTGTCATCATCCGAGCTGCCAATGATAATTTTGATAAACCTTCCCTACATCCCTCGTAAAGATGTTGTTTTGCTGCGTTTAACATATCATAAAAGCGATTCGCATCTGCATTGGGCTCCTCAACAGTATCAGAATGTGTTTCATGAAATGCATCAGTAACCATTTCATGCATCCTATCATGATCTTCACCCTGAACTTGACTACTTTGATAATCATTTGACGCTTCAAAATCCCCATGTTCTTGATGATTACTACTACTCCGTGCAGCCATCTGACCACTACTTTGACCATATCCCTCTCCATGCTGATACCAAATAAAGTATTGGGGCATGAACCCTCTATTCAATAAATGCTGCCAGACAGTGTCAATAGGAATATGTTTCCTATTTTTGCATTTCACACAAGGACAATACATTTTGCCGCTTTCAATTATAGTTTGCATAAGGCCGGCTTGGTACATGAATATTTCCAATCCGTTTTTGAAGTCTTCAGTCAACGACCCATCACCATTTTTGGGCGTATACATCCACTTTCGTAGATCGTATATAGACATTTCAAAAACAAATATTTGACTTTTTGTTTTTGAAATTTGATATAAATTTCAACTACTAAAAATTTTACTTAAACATTCAAAGACTCAAAAAATTTGTGTCTTTATATATTTTTTTGGGTTGATGGAATAATGAGAGAAGAAAGGGTATATATAGAATTTTTTGTTTGGTTACCAACATATTACCATTGCATATTTACATCAAATTTACGTCAAAATAAAATTTACATCACATTTACATCGATTTTACGTCAATTACAAGATAGAGGACAATTCGTCGTATTATCGATGTAAATTTTACGACAACATTACGACGAAATAAAATTCGTTCTTTATTCGTCGTAATATCGTCGTAACATTACGACGATTTTATAAGGGTAATTTTTTACGTCGAATTTACGACGAAATTTTTGATCGTCGTATATACGACGTAATGTCGTCGTAAATTTACGACGACTACAAATCGTCGTAAATAATTCGACGGACAAGCCCCTCTTTCTTGTAGTGCATTAAGAATACAAAGGAGTCAAATCCTAGTACTCGTGAAACCCGTCAATCTTCCAAACATCTTTAATGTTGGGGTTCTTGTGGAACATATGTGAGTTAAATAAGAAAAGCAAACAAGGGGTGGTGCGAGAATGGGTAAATAAATGTGGTTTCGATTTTGGCTGTTTGATAGAAATAAAAATAAAATAAGGAAAGGTGGAGAATATGTTTGCAAAAATGTTTAATGGTTGGTCCTTGATTTCGAACTATGAAGAGCAGAGATTGAACAGGCTGTGGATTGTTTGGTGACAAAACATAAGGGTCACAGCGTGGTTTAAATCGTCATAAAATGATAACGGTTTTAGTATTGATAGAGAGAAGAAAAGAGGAGTTCTTCATTTCATTTATCTATGCTTCGAATTTAATGGCAGATCGGAAAATTTTATGGGAAGAGATTCGACATCACCATGAATCTCCACTGTTTTGAAGGAAAACTTGGCTTCTCTGTGAGGAATTTAATGAAATCCTTGAAGTTTCAGAACACTCTTTATATGATCCCTCACCTTCTATTCCGGCTAGTATGAGAGATTTTCAGAAAGTGGTCACACATTTGTGAACTCACTGATTTGGTATACCAAGGTCAGAAGTTCAAATGGTGTAACAAAAGGCAAGAAGGAGTAATCTGAAAAAAAACTGGATCAGGTGTTGGTGAAAAATGAATGGTTACACACTTACGACTGCTCCTATAGTGTATTTAAACCGCGTGAATGCTCAGACCATCTGAAATGCAGATTTTACATCAAAGAGACTGAAGGGAAACCTCGGAGACCATTCAAATTTATCGGTGCAACGACTATGCAGCCGGAGTATCTGAAAGAAATAGAAGCAGAGTGAAAGCAGACACCATCGTTATATGTTTCTACTTCTGCGATGTTCCGACTTACAAAAAAGCTAAAGCAGATGAAGCCAAGACTAAGGCAGATGGGGAAGTATTTTCTGACCGACATTACCAAGTGAACAAAAGCTGCATTTGATCGGCTTAGTGAATTGCAGGAAAACACAATGCTTAATCTATTATCAAGGGCTATTGATGAATAAGCAAAAGCACTGAAATCATGGTTGAGATTAACAGACATAGAGGAGAAATTTCTAAGTTAGAGGGCAAAGCTTCGCTGGTTAAAAGTTTGTGATAAGAACAACAAAACTTTCTATAATTCAGCAAAGATAAGGGAAATGAAGAACAATATTCGAGAAACAGATGTGGGGATAGAAATATGGTTGCTACGCAGGAAACTATTAAGGAGGAGCCTGTGAGGTACTTCTGCAAATTTCTGACAAAGAAACCAGAGGATTTTGATACATGGTCGACTGAGGAATTGCAAAGAAATCAGAAGCATTGATGGCCGAGATTCTCAATCAGTTTCCCTTTGTTCATGGTGAATTACCGGTAAGATACTTGGGGTTGCCACTGCTGACGGGGAAGATGTCTACCGCAGATTACCTCTCTTTGGTGGAGAACATTCAAAACAGGATCAACTCGTGAGCTCTGTCTTTTGCTGGTAGATTACAGCTCCTCAAGTCAGTAATCTTCAACATCACAAAATTTTGGATCTCTGCTTTCCGATTACCTAAAGCGTGTATTCAATAAATAGACAAGCTTTGTTCGGCTTCTTGTGGTCATGACCTCTCCTTAACACAAAGAAACATAGGGTAGCCTGGGAAGATATATGTGTTCCACTTGATGAAGGTGGATTGGGGATTAGATCATTAGAAGAGGCCAAAAAAGTATCTTGTTTAAAACTTATTTGGAGGATCCTGGCAGCATAAAAACTCGCTTTGGGTTAATTGGGTAAAGCAGTTCATTGTTCGGAGTGGTTCTTTTTGGGCGGTTAAGGACTCCTCTTCCCAAAGATCTTGGATGTGGAAGAAGATCTTGAAATACAGAGAGCTGGTGAAGGAGTTCTATGAGATTGAAGTTAAGAGTGGCAATTATGTATCATTTTGGTTCGACCCTTGGAGTGAGTTCGGATGTTTATACGACCTCACGGGTGATAACACCAGATTCTGACTATTTTTATGGATCACTTTAATGTCTTTTACAGGTGTTTTTACTCTATTTTTAAAGGTTTTCAAAGGATTTCTATGTTTTCGGATTTTAAAAGACTTTTCAGGTAATTTGGGATAAAGAGGCATAAATTGGAACAAAAAGACTCTTTTGGATAAATGCAGACCGTCAGAACTCTCATGGAGAGACGAAGACTTTCTCACCGTCTGATCACCCTCAAAATTGGACAACTTATAGAAGAATCAGCCAGCTTTCAAATGCACTTGGTTTTGAGACATTCCAACAGTTGTATCTCAAGATATTCCATTTGCTCCGGAAACACTCGAAGACGGCCAGCAAGTCACGCGATCGCGGCCACCAGCCTATTTCCCGCGGTCACAAGCTTTCCGACCGCGGCCAATCACCTATTTCCCGCGGTCACGTTACTCCCGACCGTGGCCGGCCAACTCCGATTAAAAGCCCATGTTTCTGAAGCCCAAAGTCATTTTCAGCCTCAATTTCGGAACCCTAGAGACCATGGAGTATTGAAGACTATAAATACTTGTCATTTAGGTCGTTTTTAGACACAACCTTCATACTTTTACAGAAACCCTTTTCCTTTAGCCGTTTTATGCGATTTTTATAGAAGATTGTTCAACTCTGAGTTTTTCAATAGAGAAGCTTTATTTCATCTCTTTTCTTTACTGTTTTTATTACTTTTTATTAAAACTAATGATGATGTTAACCTGAGCCATGTCTGAGTAGATCCCGAGTTGGGCTTAGGGTTCTCGAAAGGGGCTCTCATAATCGATTAATACATCTAGGTTTATAGATCCGAGATTTTAACTTTGTTCTCTGTTTATTCTCGTTCTTATTGCATGTATGCTTGATTGATCACCTAGTATCTGATCTAGATAGTTAGTGTTACGAAAGTTTTCATTAAGTATCAGACCTAGAATGAAACAGGCGATTTTTCCGTAGGAGTGGAAACCTACCTGCAGCGAGATCGTGAGTACTGACGAGTCTTGTGCAGCTCTTGCGTTCTCTCCCTTCCAGGGCCAGAGTGGAAACCTACTGGTCAGGGTTGCGAGAAACAGTTAGTTATGATCACGACAGTGACGTAGTCATACCGCCGTACTTTAGCTCTAGATGCCTATATTTCGATATCTGTCAATCCCAATTTATAATCCCTAGTGTTAAAACCGATTATGATCCATGTAGAATTCCCAAAAGCTCAGCGTTTTTAGCCATAGTTTACAAACCAATCGATTTTTACTTGCTTATTTAGATCTACATTTCATTTGCTTTAGTTCGATATTTTGCTTGCTTCATTTGCTTTCCATTCGATTTTTCTACTTGCTCTTTAGGATAGATTTATTTGCTTTCTTTCGTTTTAGTTTAATCCGTGACAAACAACCAACCTCTAAAACCAATCTAGTCTAGACAGAAAGTAAGAAATCGCAGAAGGATGCCAGGCACACAAATCTCTGTGGATTCGATGCCTAAATACTACAACTGATTAGCTGTGCATTTGCGACTTTTATTTGTTTTTATTAAGGGTAAAACTTGTTCCCTCACGCAGTTGACACGCATCAAGTTTTTGGCGCCGTTGCCAGGGATTTGTTTTGCTGCCTTTTGTTATTTTTCTTGTTCTAATTTCTGTTCTAGACACCTGTCTAGTTCTTTCTTAAAGTTTTCTGAATTATCTTTCCCTTCTTTTTTTTTCTCTGAATTGCATGAATACCAGGTGCAGACCTGTAGAAAACATTCCAATTCTAGACGAGATAGACAGACACGAAAGAGAACTTTGAAGACTTAGACAAACGCAATGAATGGCCAACGACGACCAGTCTGGAGGTCCTGTTAACCGAGCTTAAAACATGGACCAAGACGGGTCCGAACATGGAGAAAATGAAGAGAACGATCCCAGAGAAGGTGATCATGCTCGACAAGATGTAGAAGAGGATGAAGTTCCTCCAAGAAACCATCAAAACCGCGAGAGAGAAGAACGTGAAGACCTTGATGCACTTATCAATGCAGCCGATGGTGACAACCAGGGGATGCAGCTGAATGGACGCGTTAACCGCCCTGTTCAGCCAGCAAATCAACAATGAAGACAAACCAGGAATCATCGCATAGCTGATTTCGATGCACCTACTCAAAATTTTCAGAACCGATCCGCAATTCAAGTACCATTTCCGAACCGGAATGAGTTTGAAATCAAGCCTCAAATCATCTCATTGGTGAAACAAAACCAATTCCATGGAGTTCCTTCTGAACATCCAATGGATCATATCGAGCTCTTTGAAGAAATCTGTAGCATGATGAGAACAAACCAAGTTCCAGCAGACTATTTAAAGTGTAACTTGTTCCCTTTTTCATTAGCACACAAAGCTCACCGTTGGTTGAAATCTTTGCCTGCAGGATCGATTACTAATTGGGAAGAATGTAAAACTGCTTTCCTGAACCACTTCTATACTAAGTCAAGGTCGAACTTGTTGAGAACCAAGATCTCAAGCTTTCAGCAAAGACCGACTGAACCTTTCTATGAAGTCTGGAAACGTTTTAAGGAGTATGAACGTGATTGCCCTCACCATGGATTTCCCAGATAAAGCCTGCTGAGCACATTTTACAGAGGTTTGCAATCAAAATACAAACTTTCGCTTGATACAGCTAGCAATGGAGATTTTGGACAAAAGACAATATCACAAGGAAGAGCCCTCATCGAGAATTTGGCTCAAGCCAATGACAATGATTTTCCTGAATATGATTGCTCGACAAAGCAAACCAGAGCAGACAACAAGGAGATAACCGAGTTGAAGAACATGGTGAGCCAGCTTTTGAAAAGCAACAATCGCCCAATTCATGTTTGTGAGACCAACAATGGTGCAGAGGATGAAGGACCTAGTGATATTGATCACATTAATCCAGCCTTTCAAGAAGAAGAAGTGAACTATGTAGGAGCACAAGCACCATATCCAAATCGCTTCAACAATGGCTTCAATAACAACTTCCAGAATACAAATTATAACAATCTCTCTTACCGCAATCGAAATGTGGAGAGTCCTCAAGATCAGTACTAACCACCACAACAAAAATCCTTCCTCAAGATCAGTACTACCCACCAAAATTTCCAAGGTGGAAATTTTGGAGGGACAGGAGCTTATCAACCGCGACAGCCATATAACTATCAAGGTACGAATTTTAACAATCAATTCGTACAACAGCAAGGAGTCACAACGAACAAGCTAGCTTCGCAAATTGGAAGACTTGAGCAGTCCATCCAACAGCTTGTTATGACAAACGAGAAATCATCTAAAGTCATGAACGTGAAGGTTGACTGCATGTACAATAACACGAACGGGAAGTTTGAAGCTTTATCTTCGCACGTCAAAAATCTAGACGTACAAGTTTCCCAAACAGCCAACTCTATGAAGAGGCAAAATGGAGCTCTTCCCGTAAGAGTTGAAGATAACCCCAAGAGATTTTGCAATGCCGTAACCACGCTGCCCGAAGAAAAAGCCACAATCGATGGAAAAAATGAAGAAACCCCAATCTTTGTACCACTTTACAAGGATGTCGATGCCAAGCAGCCACCATTCAAGGTACCTCAACGTTCACCGTTTCAAAGGTTTACAAAAGCCAATGATCCGGGACATTTTGTTTTCTAATGTTTCATTTCATTTCAGGAATCAAGTTCACAGACTGTCTATGCGATTCCGAAGCCAATGTCAACATCATGTCAAAGACATTTGCCAAAAATTTGAGCATAAAAACCTTAAAGACATCGACGGTCGAGAGTCATCTCAAAAAGATACTGAAGGGGCGATTCATGATCTACAAGTTCTAGTACAGGACAAGATTGTTCCAGCAGATTTACAAGTCCTGGAAATGGATCAAGACAAGGAGAGACCTCTCATATTCGGGAGACCATTCCTGGCTACTGTAGGAGCAGTAATCGATCACGCGAACCGGCATGCTGTCTTCCTCAATGTAGATTGCCGAAGGTTTTATCCGACTGTCCTAGATGATTTTCCAAGCAAAGGAAACCGGCCAAAAGAGAAAGAAAAGGAGAAGCCGGGAGCTTTTGCAAAGATCAAGATCATCATTCCAGTAGATGCAATATAAACTAGTGAGGGCCAAATCCAGGAGCGATCGAAAACACAAAAAGGGTTTTAAACAATGTTAAAGTCCGAAAGAGGAGTAAAGGAAAAAAGACGGTTCATCAAGGAGAAAAAGTTAAACCTCCAGCGACCAGAAATGATAAAGGCACATCAAGTGGAGTGCCATTCAAATCAGCCTGATTTTTCATGCCTACGTCGAGCTAAACGACTTAAAACAAAAGCGCTTAATGGGAGGCAACCCATTTAGGTACTCTTTCTTTAAGTTTTCTTTTCGTTTTTATAATTTATGTTTTCTTTTTCTTTTAAGTTTCAGGTATTCTTATAAAAACAAAAACACAAAAAATCAGAAAATTAAAAAAAACCAAGAAAAGAGGAGAGGTTTTTAGCAGCTTGGCCCAGCAGAAACCTGAAAGTTGGACGAAGGCCGCAAAAAAAAGGGCCGCGGTCGCGACCAACCGACCCGCGGTCACGACCAACCGACCCGCGGTCGCGACCAACCGACCCGCGGTCGCGACCAACCGACCCGCGGTCGCGACCAACCGACCCGCAGCCAAAGCATCATCGACCGCGGCACCATGAATGTGACCGCAGCCGAGCTTATGATCACCGCGGACGCGCGTCTTCTGACCGCGACCATCGGTCGTTGAGACGGGAATTCGAACTTCCGCTGCTTTTTCAAAAGTTTCCCGGTGATTCCCGGTGTTTCTCGGTGTTTCTCGGTGATTTCTTGGTGATTCCCGGTGTTTTCCGGTAATTCCCGGTGTTTCCGGTGATTCCCGGTGATTCCCGGAACATTTCCGGAAAAGCCCGTTAAGATTTTCCGTAAGTTTTAAATCCCTCCGTTGCGTACAAGACAAGGAAGGTAAGTTCCCATAAGCTTTAAATTCCCAGAAATTTCCCGTTTTTGCTACAAAACCGCTTTTTTAAGGGAAGGAAACAAACTTTTTGGATCAAAAACTCTTTTTTCTCTTCTCTTCCAAAAGACTTGGAGATTTAGGAGATAGAACATCTTTTTCAATTCTTAAGCTTTTTAAGAGATTCTTGGCCTAAACCTCACTCTTTTTTAAAGCTGATTTCAAATTTATCATCAAATCTTCCTTTCCAGCAAGGTATGAAGCTCAAACTTGCTATTTTTATTTGATTTTGAAATTTAGGGTTTTCTTAAAAAGCCCAAATATTGGTTTATTAATGGTGGAAATAGCTTAAGAACAATAGATTATCCTTCAAGGTTATCTGAAAATCGATTTTAACACATAGCTTAAGAGGAATTGATATTTTTGAAATTTGGATTCTACATGCTTTATAAAAATCGAATTTGGAACAGAAAAATTGATGAATTTGATCAAGTCTTGTGTGATTTGTGATTAGTATTAGGTAACCTATAGATTTAACATAGAAATTGCTCACTTAAACTGATTTTAGAAGATTTCTATGTTGAGAACATCAAAAATCCGAATGTGGTCATGAACTACTCGATTTCTTCGATACAATGTCAATTATGCTTGCTTGTGGTTTTAATTATTCTCTTGATACTATGATTAGTATAACTGATCGCTAATGTGTTAAAATCAGCATCCATGTTCACTCTTTTTCCAAGAATCATCTCATCTTGTAGGAAAAATGGAACAAAGCAGATCCCGAAGAAGCCGTCACACTGGTGACAGCTCTGAGGACATTCCCGAAGATGTTACTCTTGGAGAGTACATGCTGAACCAAGCCAGACCGAGAAGAAGAAATTATGTGATGAGACTGCTCCAGCACTCAAGAGAAACATGAGCAATTCCCGAGCCACCACAGATCTGATACATTGGGAAAGAGATCAACCCAAGAGTGGACTATGCAAGACGTTTCAAGAAGCTGAACATCAAACCGACGCCCTGCATTGATTATCATACCCTCGAGATGCTTGGAATTAGAGAAGATGTAATCTGGTACATCGATGCACTTAAGCTGAGACCCTACATGGAGCTGAACCTTCCAACTTATCCCGAGCTAGTCCGTAAGTTCTTAGCAACCGTCACACTACATCACACGAAGAGGAGAAACCCCAGAGCATCTGACGGTGTCTTGTCGTTCTCTATCCGCGGACAGACTTACTCACTCACCATTTCTTCACTTTGTGAAGCTCTTAAGCTTCCATACACCGATGGCATTCACCTTGAATAAGAACCCGATTTTAAGCTATGGAGAGAGATGGGTCATGGCGTCTATGATAGCGGGAGATCCAAGTCAGCCCTTTTTACTCATCCTGCAGTGAGAGTTGTGCACAAACTCTTAGCACACACGATTTTCTCTAGAGCCAACATGGGATGTGTTTTGAAGACCGAGCTCATTACACTTCAGATGCCATTTATGGACGACCCACGACTTGCCTGCAATACCTGGATCATAGCACAGAACATGGTGAAGGGGAAGCATGATTTACATGGCTGCGAGGACGCTACTCCAGCTTACGGGAGCGCTATTACAGCGATACTACAGGCTGTATGATTCGACTTCTCATCTGATGGTCCACTTCCTGACGTCTGGTATGACGTTCTCTATCTCTCTCGAGATCACACTATCTCTCGTGATGAGTTTTTACCCTCTGTGCCTCGTCTACCATTTACCATTGGCCAATACATAGTGGCCAAGGCAAAGCACGATGCAGTTGCAGCACGTGCTCACTTTCAGCCATCTGTTTCGACCGGCCACACTTCATCATCGACATCATCACACACACATTCTGACCTGGAGCGCAGACTTTAGAGACAAGGACGACGCTTTGAGCGCGTTGTCACTTTCCTACAGGAGCAGCACCAGTTCGAAGCAGACACATCGGAGGACGAGTGATTAATTAGCACTTCATTGTCATTTGACAGCCATCATGGTTCTATCATCATTTTCTTTTCTTTTATCTTATTTTATTTTCGCTTTTATTCACCATCTTCTCACCAACTTTTTCACACTGGAGACAGTGTGATTTAAGTCTGGGGGAGGATGTCTATCCATACTAATCATTTTCTTGCTTTTTCTTTCAAATTTCAAGTACTTTTTAAATTTTAATATGTAACCTATTCGACCTTAAGTATTTTTCAGGAATGTTTGACACAAAACTATGATGATTTAGACCTGCAAGCTTCTACTCTACGCATGATAGCTCATTTGTGGTTAGCACTAGACTAGGCGGTAGCTAGAATACTTGCACTACGAACTCCCACCAGAGGACTTCTATTCATGGAGATTCTTTCTGACAGGATATACTAGCTCATTTTATTTGACCTTAATATTGATATCTAATTTTCTCATCATTGATTTTAGGCAGGCATCGAGATATACATCTAGGACGTCTTTTGCCCTCATTTTTACCACTCTTTGTCGTCCTAGATGGCCAGTTCATCTTTATCTGGTACCATACCCTAAATCCAAAACCCTTGTTTTCAATCCTCATGCATTCTCTCTTTAGTTTATATCAGCAGATATGTGCAAAAACGTCGGAGAGAAGAGGAGCGACGCAGTTTTCAGTCACTCACAAGGAAGACTGAATGGAATTGGGAAGGAAGAGTATCAGAAACCTTATTAAGCTTTACAAGACTGATTTTAATTGGTAATTCCGTGCTCTCTATAACTCTATATCTAAAGGTGTTCCCTCTTTCATAAAAAAAAAAATGAATGAAAAGAGAGAGGAAAACAAAAAGCCTAATGAGTCTTAGATTGTCGAAATTTTTGGAGCAAGAAGCAACCACTATTCGTTTAAAGAGCTATGGTTTTGAAAGATTTACAACAATCTAAGTCTAAGAGAGTTAGGAGAGAACCTGAGGAAGAAGACCAGGAATCTATGGCAAGAAGAAAGTGACTGAAAACTCTGGATACCAACAGCTTCACTCTCTCTTGCGGTTTTGCATAATATCTGGCATCCTCTAGATCTTCAGGTAATCCGTAAACACTTTAAGCCTACCCCTAGAATAACCCTTTTCACACCTAGCCTAGATTGCTTTGCTTAACCTTTCTTTGATGAGAACCACCAAAATTTTTAATGAATGTTAAGAGCTAGTTGAATGAAGTTAGATCTTAGTGCAATAGATTTCCGCATGACGGATTAACGGACTAGTTATGCCCGTATTGCTAGCGAGAATTTTCTAGGCTATTCCCGATTGATGCATAATGATCGATATTGGTCTAGAAATTTGGTCTCTGAGATTTTGTTTAGTTCCTGCGTTTTCAAACCTCTCACCGAGATTTGGTCTTTGTTTTGTTTGAAGACAAACAAAAGACTAAGTCTGGGGGAGTTGATAACACCGGATTTTGACTATTTTTATGGATCACTTTAATGTCTTTTACAGGTGTTTTTACTCCATTTTTAAAGGTTTTCAAAGGATTTCTATGTTCTCGGATTTTAAAAGACTTTTTAGGTAATTTGGGATAAAGAGACATAAATTGGAACAAAAAGACTCTTTTGGATAAATAAAGACCGTCAGAACTTTCATAGAGAGACGAAAACCTTCTCACCGTCTGATCACCCTCAAAATTGGAAAACTTATAGAAGAATCAGCCAGCTTTCAAATGCACTTGGTTTGGAGACATTCCAACGGTTGGATCTCAAGATATTCCATTTGCCCCGGAGACACTCGAAGACGGCCAGCAAGTCACGCGACCGTGGCCACCAGCCTATTTCCCGCGGTCACAAGCTTCCCGACCGCGGCCAACCACCTATTTCCCGCGGTCACGTTACTCCTGACCGCGGCCGGCCAACTCCGATTACAAGCCAATATTTCTGAAGCCCAAAGTCATTTCTCAGCCTCAATTCTGGAACCCTAGAGAGCATGGAGTATTGAAGACTATAAATACTTGTCATTTAGGTCGTTTTTAGACACAACCTTTATACTTTTACAGAAACCGTTTTCCTTTAGCCGTTTTATGCGATTTTTAGAGAAGATTGTTCAACTCTGAGTTCTTCAATAAAGAAGCTTTCTTTCATCTCTTTTGTTTACTGTTTTTGATTTTTATTAAAACCAATGATGATGTCGACCTCAGCCATGTCTGAGTAGATCCCGAGTTGGGCTTAGGGTTCCCGAAAGGGGCTCTCATAATCGATTAAGACATCTAGGTTTATAGATCCGAGATTTTAACTTTGTTCTCTGTTTATTCTCGTTCTTATTGCATGTATGCTTGGTTGATCACCTAGTATCTGATCTAGATAGTTAGTGTTGCGAAAGTTTTCATTAAGTATCAGACCTAGAATGAAACAGGCAATTTTTCCATAAGAGTGGAAACCTACCTGCGGCGAGATCGTGAGTAATGACGAGTCTTGTGCAGCTCTTGCGTTCTCTCCCTTCCAGGGCCAGAGTGGAAACCTAATGGTCAGGGTTACGAGAAACAGTTGGTTATGATCACGACAGTGACATAGTCATACCGCTATACTCTAGCTCTAGAACCTTATATTTCGATATCCGTCAATCCCAATCTATAATCACTAGTGTTAAAACCGATTTTATCTATGTAGATTTCTCAAAAGCTCAGCGTTTTTAGCCATAGTTTACAAACCAATCGATTTTTACTTGCTTATTTAGATTTGCATTTTATTTGCTTTAGTTCGATATTTTGCTTGCTTCATTTGCTTTGCATTCGATTTTTCTACTTGCTCTTTAGGATAGATTTATTTGCTTTCTTTCGTTTTAGTTTAATCCGTGACAAACAACCAACCTCTGAAACTAATCTAGTCTAGACATAAAGTTAGAAATCGTAGAAGGATGCCAGGCACACAAATTTCTGTGGATTCGATCCCTAAATACTACAACTGATTAGCTGTGCACTTGCGGCTTTCATATGTTTTTATTAAGGGTAAAACTTGTTCCCTCACGCAGTTGACACGCATCAACGGGGGAGCGTGAATTCATCGACTTGGAGATTCCACAACAGGCTAAGGTCAGAGAAGTACTTGACAGGATGAGAACACGAAGGCACCAGAGAACTCTGTACTCTAACATTGAGAGGGAGCTACAGAATCTTCGCCAAACAAGAGAGCTAAATGCGGAGGATATTGTACGCTGTAAAGACAGTAATGGTAAATCAAAAACAAGATTTAGTTCCAAGGAGACATAGCACCAGATTAGAACCGCAAAACAGAATGTCAATTGGCATAAAGGGATCTGGTTCTCTCAGGCGACTCCCAAGTTTGCGTTCATGGCTTGGCTAGCGTTTAAGAATAGACTGGCTATGGGGACAGAATACAGCACTGGAATGTGAATGCAAACTCGGTGTGTGTTTTTTGTATTGACCCTCTGGAGACTAGAGATCACCTCTACTTTGCTTGTGTGTATACCAAGGAAGTTTGGGAGATATTGGTTGAAAGACTTCTAAAGGACCAGTTCGTAAATGAGTGGAGTGATGTTGCAGAGCTTCTTATTCAACCATTGAGGCACAGATCCACCATGTTTCTGATCCGGTATGTGTTTCAAGCCTCAATTCATGCGATATGGAGAGAAAGGAATAACAGAAGACACAGTGAATCCCTTGTTACGGTGCAGCGGTTAACAAAGATGCTTGACAAGAACATACGGAACCAGCTTAGTTCTATTAGGAGAAGTGGTGATCTAAGATATGAGGACGGCAGAAGAGAGTGGTTCTCCACTTGATAATCATACAAGAATGTTAGCACAATCTTGTTAGCTCCCAAAACAGTTCAATCACAGTTGTAAAAACGTTTATTTTTCTTTAATATAATTTAACATTAGATTCAAAAAAAAAATACTTGAAGTTAACGAAACCAATGAAAATGTAAGAGTAGTAATACGGGAACTAACACAGAACACAACACAGGGATTTTCTCTTCAAGTTATTTCACTAGTAAATCTGTTTGTAACTTACAAGTATACAGAACTCGATTTAGAGCAACCTCAAGACACACCTACACTAGCCTCACTTGTCCTTGAATCGATACGTGATTCAAGAACCTCTCACCCAAATCCCTTAGCACACTAGCTCACAAAAACTCTCACAGATTTTCGCTCACCCTTTGCTAAGTATTCTCTCAGTTGTGTGAAAACCCTACACGGTTTTTTACACGCCTATTTATACATAATAGGACTTGCGGCTACTCCTCGCCTAGATCCTCCTTCTGATTTCTCCAAATCTTCATGAGAATCTTCACCTTCCTTATCTTCTCCTAAGATAGAGGAAACTTGATATTTTCTTCAAAGATCCTCCAAGATACTCCAAGCTTCCTATCCACGTCAGCTTCTCGACTCTTGAAGTGTCCAGCACGTCCTGCAGCTCCAGCTCAGCTTCCAGCTCACCTCCACGTGTGTAGATTGCTTCGCAAGTCTTCCTGTGTCAGCTCCAGAGCTAGTCGGACTGCTACACGTGCTCCTCCAGCCTTGTTTGCATCTTCAATCTCCCCCTTTTTAGCATATGTGCTCCACAAGTACCTGTTAGGGAAATCGAGACCAAACAAGCAACAACAAGCACACTATAAGCCACACACAATTCTGGGAATGATTCCAAAAGATTCTGATTAACCAAAAGAAACTCCAGGAAACCAATGGAGTGTAAGTCTTAACATAAACGAGTTCAAGGAGTTAAGAAATAAAACACAATGTCTTAAATAAAACTCTCCTTACTCCCCCAGAATTCTAAAACCCCCAAAATAAAACCCCCAAAAACTCCCCCATAGTTCATGCATCCACCGATTTCAATCTTCTCCCCCTGCTTGTGAGCACAGATGTTAAAAACAATCGATGAGCAAACATAATTCGAAGGTTCAAATAGGGTTTAAGTGGGTTTACCTGTGACTGCAGCGCGTAACATGGCCGTTACTACCCTGAGTTGCTCAAGAACTGACGCCACATCTTCAAGGGCTGTCCTGATTCCCTCTGCATCAGCTGGAGCCTCAGGCACTCGAATCACTCCCAGACTCACGTTGTTGACTCCTCCAGTTGACGTGTTCGACTGGGCAGCGGTTGATTGACGCGGACTCGAGGTTGAGGGACGCGATGTCGAGGCAACTCCAGTCCTCTTTCTTGCCTCTTTCTTTCGTTTCTCCTTGGCCTTTTCCTCAGTGACAGCAGCAGCAGCTTCCTTCTTGAGAAACGTTTCCCCACTTCGTGGATCCTTCTTGTATTTGGTCGCGAAGATCCACATTTCACCTTCTTCGAGCTGCAGAATGAGCTGCCTCTTGATGACCTTGCTGATGAGACAGGGAAACATCAACCATCGTCTATCCCCCTTGATGACCTTGCTCAGATCAAGCATCTGCTGGAAAATCATCCGCCCAATGTCAACATTGATTCCGTGCGCCAGCTTATAGACCAACCTTGCCCGTTCCTCAGAGATGTGGTGCTTATTCGTCGAAGGGACCCAGTTGTAGGATGCGATGACCATCAGTGCAGCTATCCGTGGAGGAAAATCTCTCGAGGTTAACTCAGCCCATGTAGACTGATGCCCTTGTGACAGGTATCTTGATACCTCAGAGATTGGCACAAGATCTGCCTCAGCCTCTTCTTTCCTTTCAGCTTCAGTCAGAGGCTCGCGGCGTAAGGTCTCATTGATGATCCCTGAAGAAATTCTGACTTTAGCTCCTCTGATTCTCACAACAAAAACCTGAGATGGATCACTCGGTGACTCTGGAGGTAGCCCTGCATAGAACTCTCGCACCACCTTGCTCATGTATGGCTCGAGTTCTGTCACCGTCCACCGCATTCCGCTCTCACGAAGTACCTCAAGGTACTTCCATTCATCCTCTTCATCCACATCTACAACTCGTTCGCTCCAGATGTGACGATCCTTGAACACCTGGAATCGTTCATCAGACACCACCCTCTTTTTGCTCCTGAGGTTGGACTTCTTCTTTTTCTGCTTGACATGACTCGACTCAGGTTCTGGGCAAGGAGCGGCTGGGGTTGATTCAGCTCTTGGTTCTGAGGTTTCAGCGGATGTGGTTCTTTTCTTTTCTTTCCGAGCTCGCTTGGCAGTCGGGACCGTCACCATCGCCAGACTCCGCTTCCTTTTGACCTCGTCGATTTGCTCCTGAACCGACATCTCCTCTGGCCGCTCGTCTGTCTCAGATGGCGGACCTCTGCCTTCTTCATTCTCAGGCACCACCTTTTCATTGTCATCGGGCTCAGCCTCTGTTCGGGTCTCCGATGCGGCTTCTTTATCCTCCCTCAGTTGATCGGCACCTTGCGTTTCAGTTTCTGCTCGAGGGCTTTCTTTGTTTTCTACCTCGGGATCATTCACACCATCGTGTTCCTCTTCTTGTGCCACCGATTCAACCTGAGCCTCCACGGGAAGGGGAAATTCTTCTCCAAGATCCTCCGGTGATTTGGCTGATGAGTCTCCGCCTTCGTCTGCAGTGGCGAAGGATTCGCTCTCGCTGCCGGTCCCCTTTCCTGTTCCGGACTTCTCTTCGCTCTGAATCACCGGTGGATTCTGTTCTTCACCACTCGATCCATCGATTAGGTGAGGAGACGAAGCATCACCTGTTGCATGTGCCATCTTTGACTTTGATTTCTTTCCGATGAGCCCTCTTCATGTTGCAGACACCATCTTATTCACCGATTTGGACCAAGATGCTTTGAATTGAGTCACACAAGTTCTCTGCACCTAGGGTTTCTGAACAGTTCGATGTAGCGTCTCTTCCTCTTCCTCTCCTGCAAATATAGCAACATCGCTTCGATTTCCCTCTCCTTATTTGATTTTCCTTTTTCTTCATGGGCTGCTGTTGGGCCTATCTACATAAGCATCATTTGTCCACGGCCCACTTCCTGTTCAACCATGACAAAACCTTTTTCTAGCACAGGAGAATCCGTTAGTCCACAACAAAGACCACGACAGTCATTGACACATTTAATCCAAGAAGTTTTGTGGAGACTAACATGAATAGTAACCGTTCATATCATCATACCTCAACCAGCTTTTGAAAAACAATTTTTTTTTTTTTTTTTTTGAGATTAGCTTTTTACCCAGATTCACAGATGACACATAAGCTGATTCAGCACATGACTCGAATGATGACTCCGCTTCTTCTTGATTCTTTGTGCCTCACCAGGTTTGATACTGAGACTAGCTTTCACACTATCTTGTCTTTATCACGCTCTTCATCAGTTTTCAACCTTTATCCAGCAAGAGAGAACCTTAGGTACTTGTCACATAGTATTTTTTATTGGATACACTGTGACTTGACAGCTTCCTTTCTTTTTCTGCCTTGGGTTTTTCTTTGATCTTTGGACAGGTCTTCTTTTTTATGTAAGACCTATCTCTGAAGTATAGATTATCCTGTAGCTCAGTCTTATCATTGTGATTTCTCAAAGACCGACTTACATTGCTTTCAGGCTGTTTGGTACTCTCTGTGAAACCTGTACTGATGTCAAGACATGACGACAAGATAGGTAGCTCTTTTTCTCCGACCTTTAACCCTCAAGGCTGAATCGAAACGTTATGATCATCCTGAGCCTGTACCTGTATCAGTTCTGCACATCTCAAAACACTTGTTAAATTCCACAAACACCAATTGCATTTCTTAGGGTGACAAAACGATTAAATTCCAGTGGTTTTGTGAATAAATCAGCCAGTTGAGATTCAGTGACAACATGCTCGATCACTACCTGTTTTCCTTCCACTAACTCACGGAAGAAAAATACTTGAAGTTAACGAAACAAATGAAAATGTAAGAGTAGTAATACGGGAACTAACACAGAACACAACACAGGGCTTTCTCTTCAAGATATTTCACTAGTAAATCTGTTTGTAACTTACAAGTATACAGAACCCGATTTAGAGCAACCTCAAGACACACCTTGATTTGCTACACTAGCCTCACTTGTCCTTGAATCGATACGTGATTCAAAAACCTCTCACCCAAATCCCTTAGCACACTAGCTCACAAAAACTCTCACAGATTTTCGCTCACCCTTTGCTAAGTATTCTCTCAGTTGTGTTGAAAACCCTACACGGTTTTTTACACGCCTATTTATACATAATAGGACTTGCGGCTACTCCTCGCCTAGATCCTCCTTCTGATTTCTCCAAATCTTCATGAGAATCTTCACCTTCCTTATCTTCTCCTAAGATAGAGGAAACTTGATATTTTCTTCAAAGATCCTC
The DNA here is from genome assembly GCF_000478725.1 of Eutrema salsugineum. Lineage (NCBI taxonomy): Eukaryota > Viridiplantae > Streptophyta > Magnoliopsida > Brassicales > Brassicaceae > Eutrema > Eutrema salsugineum. Next base: position 4,401,188 of record NW_006256908.1, on the reverse strand, counting down.
CAAAATACTTCAAGCTTCCTATCCACGTCAGCTTCTCGTCTCTTGAAGTGTCCAGCACGTCCTGCAGCTCCAGCTCAGCTTCCAGCTCACCTCCACGTGTGTAGATTGCTTCGCAAGTCTTCCTGTGTCAGCTCCAGAGCTAGTCGGACTGCTACACGTGCTGCTCCAGCCTTGTTTGCATCTTAACCAAGATTTATGGAAAATATCTTTTTCACTTCCAGTTCATGCAACAGTCAATAGTTTTCATGTAATATGGCGAGAAAGAAATGACCGTAGACATGGAACCGGCTCCTCATCTCTGCAGAAGTTGATCACGTTCATCAATGAAGGGATAAGAAACCGTTTCAGCTCGATACCAATGCAAGGAGATAGTTGATACGAAGCTCTGGACTGAAAATTTGATTTGCATCAAGACCAGAATACAACCAAGGATGAAGCTAATGATTGAAGATCTGTTATAAATTGTTTATTTTCCAAAAAGCTCGCATATTTATATGTAGAAATAGTTTATTTTTTTTGTTTGAATAAAATTTAAAATTCATTCAAAAAAAAAAAGTCATTAGTTTTCAGATCCGGCAGTACAACGCCTTCTCCTTCTCATTCATCTGCCCTAAATTAACATTCCAAAACAAACAAAAAATATGGATGAAACATGGGAGACCAAAATCTATGGCGGCCTTTCTCTGTTGAAAGTTTGGTAGATACTACACAATTGGAAGAGTAACAAAAATTAACAACAAACTGTAACTGAAGGAGAATATGACTCTAATGACATGGGAACATTGGAATCTCTTAAAAAGGGTAAACACGGATTGGGATGGTAGAAGTTGAAAGAGCTCGCAGTTTGAGAAGATTCGAGAAAGAAAATGTTGAAGAGCAATCCTCGAATAAATTAGGAAGGAGGAAAGCATATAGCACTGCAATGATGTCAGCGTCTAACTTGGTTTCCAAGTAGATATTAGAAGTCTTAAGTGTCATTTTTACCTGATGTGTATTAACTAAAATTATGTCACCTTCTTAAACCATGAAAAAAAAAAAAAACTGAGGTGTCATTTCCTGGACCTACACAAAAGGTTTTATAATATTGATTACAAACCAAGTTACAATAATGTCATCCCGTAAAGTACCTCACATGGCAGAATGGGTTGGTCTTATGCTTACCACGGGTGATCTAAATAATTTGGATCCCAATCGTAATAAACTTAAAGTAGTTAAGCTTTAAGAATAACAAACTCTCTTTATTAATGTTTAGGAAAATAACTCAAAACCTAAACTCCAAAACTCTTCATCTTTGTCACAACTTAACAAAGCTATTTATATAGGTAAAACACAACACTGTTTTCCTTTTCCTAATAGAAGAATATTTCCTAATCCTAAAGGTTTTGCCTCTTATCTCTTAACCTACTTGTTAATGAGATATCTTAGACTATAAGCTACTAGAAACTACTAGAAGTTTATCCAACATTCACCCCTTTAAGCTTCAAGTAGTTTTCTGACAAATCTTGTACTCCAATCAATGTCCTCATCTGTTTGAACTTGATTCGTGCAAGTGCTTTAGTGAGAATGTCTGCACACTGTTCTTCTCCTGGTACATGCTCGACCATAATTTGGTTTTCTTCAACACATTCCCGAATGAAGTGATAACGCTTATGGATATGCTTGCTTCGACCGTGAAAGACTGGATTCCTTGTAAGCTCAATCGCTGATTTGTTATCGATTCGAATCAGTACTTTCTCATGCTTCTTTCCGGTGATTTCACTCAGTAAGTCCTGTAACCATATAGCTTGTTTTGCGGCTTCAGTTGCGGCCATGAATTCAGCTTCACATGAAGATAAGGCCACTCTTTCCTGCTTTTGTGAACACCAAGTACTGGGAGCTTCTCCAAAGTAGAAGACATGACCTGTAGTGCTTCTTCCATCATCAGGGTCAATGTTATGAGAGCTGTCGCTATAGCCCACAATCTTTTGAGTTCCTCCTTTTTTAAAGATAAGACCGTGACTTATGGTTCCTTGAAGGTATCTCAAAACTTGTTTTAGTGCATTCCCGTGAGATTCTTTGGGGCTTTGCATAAATCTGCTCAAAATTCCGACTGAAAAAGCGAGGTCCGGTCTGGTGTGAATGAGATATCTTAGACACCCAATTCTTCTTTGATATGTGGTGGCATCGATCTCTGTTTCTTCATCCTCTCCTTTGGACAATACCAATCCGAAGTCCATCGGTATGTGAGTTGGGTTGCAATCTTCTAACCCTGCCTCTTTTAAGATTCTGCGAGCATATGCTTCTTGTTTCACTTCTATTTGATCTTCAGTTTGACTTACTTCCATCCCAAGATAGTATGTAAGTTTACCAAGATCTGACATTTCGAATTGAGAGGACATTCCTGCTTTGAACTTGCTAATGAGCTTCGCCGAGTTTCCTGTTACAAATAGATCGTCTACGTATACGGCCACAACTAGAAGATCATCTTCTTCTTCCTTGCGGTATACGGAGCTTTCTCTTGAACATCTTTTGAACTTCATTCCCTTTAAGATTTGATCTAGCTTTGTATTCCATGCTCGCGGAGCTTGACGTAACCCATACAATGCTTTTGAAAGTTTAAACACTTTGTGTTCTTCTCCCTTCCTTTCAAAGCCTTCAGGTTGCGACACAAAAACTTCTTCGTTTAGCTCTCCATGCAAAAATGCCGTTTTGACATCCAGGTGATGGATCTCCCATCCTTTTGATGCAGCTAAGCTTAGAAGTAACCGAATCGTTTCAATGCGAGCTACTGGTGCAAAAACTTTGTCGAAGTCAATTCCCGATTGTTGTACGTATCCTTTGGCGACGAGACGAGCCTTAAACTTGTTAATTGATCCATCTGCGTTCTTTTTTATCTTGAATATCCATTTAAGACCAATAACCTTTGCTCCTATGGGTTTCTCCACAAGTTCCCATGTCTTGTTCTTGTTAATCGAGTTTATCTCTTCTAAGCAAGCTTTAGTCCATTCTTCGACATCTTTTGCTTCATGATAGCTTGTTGGTTCGCCGTTAATTGATAAGAGGAGCATCTCGCTTTCTCTCTCAACCAACATTACGAAATCTTCGAGATAACCTGGTTGTTTTCTTGTACGAGTGGAGCGTCTCGGTTGAGGTTGCTCTGTATCGGGACTCTGTTCAGCTTCATCAGGACTCTGTTCTGTTTCTTCCTCGTTTGGCTCGATAATCTCATCGTCGTGATTATGAGCTGGTGTCTCCGTCTTGTTATCTCTCTGAGTGTCATCGATCGTGAATGGTCCATGTCCATTATCTGTTATCGATCCCCAAGTCATACGGAACATTCCTGGTTCGAAACTGATGTCTTTATCGGCTCCCTTCCAATTCCAGCAAGTTTCTTCTTTAAAAATTACGTCACGACTGACCACAATCTTCCTGGTAACCGGGTTAAGAAGTCGATAAGCTTTGGATCCAGTCTCTGTTCCAAGGTGAACTAGGGCTCTAGATCGGTCATCGAGTTTTCTCAAGTTAACTGGTTCCACTTTAGCATACGCGAGACACCCAAATACTCTTAGGTGTTCCAAGCTTGGTTTTCTGTTTCTGAGGCATTCATATGGTGTCTGATTCTTCAGTGCTCTTGTGGGAGTTCTATTAATTAGATATGTTGAATGCCTTGTCGCCTCTCCCCATAGAAAGTTCGGAACTTTCATGGCCTTTAGAATGCTTCTGGTCATTTCCATCAAGGTCCTATTTCTCCTCTCAACAACCCCATTATGTTGAGGAGTATAAGGTGCTGTCAGATGACGTCTGATCCCTGTTTGTTCACAAAAATCTTGGAACTCCTTGGAAGTAAATTCACCGCCTCTATCGGTTCGCAGAGTGATAATATCCTTTTTCAATTCTTTCTCCACTTGTTCTTTGAAGATTTTGAATTTTCCAAAGGTCTCACTCTTTTCTTTTAACAGAAAGCTCCACATATATCTTGTATAGTCGTCTACTATAACAAAGATGTATCTGTTCTGCGCCCATGTAGGTGGTGATATCGGTCCGCATAGGTCTGCGTGGAGTAGTTCCAAGACCTGTGAAGCCCTGTACTGAGTGGCTTTTGGGAATGCTTGCCGAGCTTGTTTTCCCACAAGACAAGATTCGCAAACTTCTTGTACACCTTCTAACTTCGGTAATCCTCTTGCCATCTCGAGTGCGGACATTGCTTTTATGGCTTTAAAGTTGATATGACCGAGTCTTGCGTGCCACTTCCAAGTTTCTTCTTCGAGTTTTGAGTGTAAGCAGATTGGGTTTCCTATCTGAAGGTTTACTTTGTAGAGTCTGTTTGGAGCTCGAAGTACCTTCACAAGAAGTCGTCCATTGGGATCGTGGAGAGTAAGATAGTCATGTCTCATCCTGACATCACAGCCATACTCGGTGGCTTGTCCAAGACTCATTATGTTACTCTTTAAGCCCGGGATGAAGTATATGTCTGTCACAAGTTGTTGTTCACCCGTCTTGCCTTGAAATAGTATCGATCCCTTCCCTTCAATCTTAACACAGGAGCCGTCGCCAAACCTTACTCTTCCTTTGACACTTTCATTCAGCTCAGAGAAGAAAGAACGCTCTCCTGTCATATGGTTACTTGCTCCGTTGTCCAAGTACCATACACCTTTCTCGCTTGTGCCAGTCTCGTATTTCTTAGGCATTACGTTTTCCTCGTTTAGATAAACGATTTCATGCATATAAAGTGCTTCTTCTTCCTCTGTTTCCTCTGTTTCGGCGATGTTGGTCTCTTGTGCCTTTTGAAGTCTGTCTGGACACTTTGAGGCGAAGTGCCCGAATTTGTCACATCGGTAACATACAATTTTGGACATGTCTCTCTTTTCTCTTGTTTGAGACTGAGAGTTTGATCGACCTCGTCCTCGTCCTCTGTATCCTCCTCTGCCACGCGAACTCTGTTCGGAATTTGCATATAGTAGCTTTCCCTGTGTCTCGTCGGTATTTTCTTCATCGAAAATACGTTCCTCGTAGGCCTTGAGTCTGCCGATAATGTCTTCAAATCCGGTTGTCTTTAGATCCAAAACTTGTTCTAAAGAAGCGATGATATGAATGTATTTCTGCCTTGGTAGACTGTTGAGGAATTTCTTTACCAACCGTGATTCCTCAATTGTTTCTCCGAGAGCTGCCGATTTAGACGCTATCTCTGATAACTTTCCCGCAAAGTTATCAATCGTATCACCGTCTTTCATCTTTATTCTCTCAAATTCGGACATAAGAGTTTGCAACCTTGCCTCTCTTACCCGATCTGCACCCAAGTTTCGTGTTTTAATAGCTTCCCATAACGCCTTTGGAGTTTCTTGTCCGCCAACTTGCAATATAAGATTCTCCGGAACTGATTGAAAAATCAGTCCTGTTGCGATGTCGTTTTTCGTGTTGTCCTCCGATCCAGGCTCGATTGTATCCCAAACTTTGTGTATGCGAAGCATGACCCTCATCCGCATCGACCACACGGTGTAGTTTGTGGTTGTGAGCATTGGACATTGAATAGAGGAAGGTATAGTCTCCTTTGTTTGAATCGCTGGAACTATATCTCCCATCCTTTCGTATCGAATGATCTTCGTTATCTGCTTAGGGTTTTGATTGATATTGTTTGCTGAGCTCTGATACCAAATAAAGTAGTTAAGCTTTAAGAATAACAAACTCTCTTTATTAATGTTTAGGAAAATAACTCAAAACCTAAACTCCAAAACTCTTCATCTTTGTCACAACTTAACAAAGCTATTTATATAGGTAAAACACAACACTGTTTTCCTTTTCCTAATAGAAGAATATTTCCTAATCCTAAAGGTTTTGCCTCTTATCTCTTAACCTACTTGTTAATGAGATATCTTAGACTATAAGCTACTAGAAACTACTAGAAGTTTATCCAACAAAACTGTGTAACTCTCTTGGTGTTTGAAGATTTGTAAAGCTTTCAATGTCTTGCACAAATCATTCTTTCAATGTCTCAAGTTGTTAGTGAACTTAAATCATGTCTTATTCTAACCTCCGACAACTTGTGGACAAAAGAAGATCTAAACATGGAGTCAAGAAGTTACAAGATTGTATAAGAGCGTCGGCATCAAAGCGCAATTAGCAAAGGCAAATTCATCTTCACATGCTTTAACCAAAACAAGAACTTCATCTTCACCTAATGAATAGTGTGGTGGTTCTTTTATGTATCAAAAGTGTATTTTATTATCTCAATTTTCGTGTCTGACCCTACTGGCCCTATTTCCTTAACCTGGTACGTACATAGGAGCTTGGTCGAACCTAGTGATTGGACAGCTATCCAATGTAAGTTATTTTTTTAAAACCATGATATTTCTTATTGAGTTATTTTCTAAACACTTTGCAGTTTTATTCTTTCAAAATAGTCATTTCTATCTATTAGGTAACTTTTTTTTTTTTTCGAAATCGTGGATACGATAAAGTGGATGTGAACTAGTGGATAGCTGATTAAACCCAGATTTTAAAAACAGTAAATATTTTTTCCATCTGTTTTTTTTTTTGTATTTTTGTGTATTGTGAAATACATAAAACAATTTTTTTTGTTTGAATGAGTTATAATTTCATTTTCTCATTGTTTTAAGATCTATTATATTGTATTTTATTTATCAAACAAGAAACTTTTCAAAAACATGTATAAAATATTTATAAAAAAAATCAGAAGTCTAAGTAGATATTCATTCACAAGATATGATGTGGATGACACATAATGAACATATAACATGGATATGATTGTGTGGATATATTTTTATTGATTTATGCATTATAGATATACATTTTACATTATTCATAACATATCCACATGTTCCACGTCCACCTTATGGATTTAAAATGTATATCCATGTCGAATATATCAATGAAAATATATCTACACAATCATGTCTATGTTATATGTCTATTATGCATCATTCACATTATATCTTGTGAATGGATATATACTTAGACTTCTGATTTTTTTTTAAAAAAAAAATTATACATGTTTTTTTAAATTTTTTTTGTTTGATAAATAAACTATAGTATAATGAGAGCATTTATCCGAGCTTGAAGAGTGCTACCTGAAGCAGAAATTTAAATTACATTGGCTGAATGTAGAGGATAAAAGCAACAAAATTCTCTTTCAAGCATTTCGATTAAGAGAATCAAAAATTTCAATCAGGAAGATAGTTGACTCTGAGGGAAATGTATTGAAAGATAAGTCAGCCATTAGAGGAGAGGCCGAAAGACACTTTCAAGAGTTTATCAACCACAATCCGTCATACTACACAGGCATGGATGTCGATACTCTTGAGAACCTACTTAACATAAAATGTTCGCCTGATGATTGCTCTCTGCTGAAGAAGGATGTTACAGCGGATGAGATAACAAAGGTTCTGTTTTCGATGCCCACACTACAAGAAAAAGACCGTTTTACAACGGCCAAAATCGTCGTTATTTCGTCGTAATAGGCTATTACGACAGACTACCGACGATTTCATAATCGTCGTAAACTCATCGTCGTAATAGACAAATTGTCGTAAAGTCGTCGTATAATCTACGACGGTTTCTTTTCGTCGTAACATCGACGGAAAAAGATCATCGTAAATGAGTCGTACAGTTTACGACGACTTTACATCCAATTGCGTCGATTTAGTCTTCGCCTGGACCGTCGTTAAGTCGTCGTTAAAAATCGACGTCGGATCGTCGTAACATATACGACGCAATTTTCGTCGTAATTCAATCGTAATATATTATATCATTCTGTCGTAAAAGCGTCGTAAAACACAGACGTATAGTCGCCGTATTTGTCGTCGTATATTTGGTCGTAACTTCATCGTACTTTTTACGACGAATATACGACGATTTAATAAAAAAAAAATAATTATATTACGACGATTATACGACGTTTTATATAATTGAAAAAAAAAAATTTAATTCGAATTTAAATTTAAAAAAAAGGAATTAATTTACAATTTAAAATTTAATTAAAATTCAAATTAAAATTAATTTTAGTAATTACAAAAAAACCCTAAAGATCTAGATCTAAATCTAAACTAAGGTCGATCCCGTCACCGGTCTGCTCCCCATCGTCCCCCACATGTTCTTTGCCGGGTCTTCGGGTAGAGGTTTCCGCCGCCTGATCATCGGATCTTCGGTTAGAGGCTTCCGGCGCCTGATCTCCGGCTCTAGGAGGATCAACCCCGAGAGACCGGAACATCTCCTCGTCCGTCTGCACCGGTGGTTGTCTCTAGAAGATGACCCTGCAGACGATCCGACAACTCCATCAGCCCGCAGCCTGTCCAACTGCGCCATGAGCACCGGGTTGTCGGCCCCCATGATCTCGAAGAGACCGTACAGCTGGTCGATCTTCGTCTCGTACTGGGTCCGCATCTGATCGATCTCCTGGCAGATAAGCGGATCCGGGGCCCGGACGTGACTAGTCGCCGTAGCGGCCGGGGTATCACGGATGGATGTCATCCCTAATATCCGCCCCTTTTTCTTAGGGGCAACCTGAAAATATTTAAATAAATTATGGTTAAAAATACAATATAAAGTTAAAATTACATTAAATTTATTAAAAGAATTTACCTCTTCAAAAATCTGGTCCATCTCCGCCACCGTAAGCGTCGGGGTCGATTGGACCGAGCTACCTCTAGGAGACGTTGGACGCGCCTGCTGAGTGAGTTGCGTCTGCCGCTCCTCGATCGCCGCACAGGCGGCGTTGTAGATCTCCTCCGCCCGAGGATCCGTGAATTCACCGTTCCGCTTCTTATGAGTCTCGGCGAAGACCTTCGTCATCGGAGGAAGTTGTCCCCCGTTTTCTTTGACCTACAAAATCAAAATGAAAATGTTATTAAGAAAATAAGAATTAATTATTTAAAAACATAAAAAATAATAATTTAAATTAAATTACCATCAGTCGTCTTCCGGCAAAAGGAATCTGGCTGGAAGTGTGCGGGACGTTCTTCCAATTTCCCGCATCGTTAGTAGTGTTCCTGAAAAATATATTCATTAGAATGTATACATTGGAAAACACATAATGTAATTACATATTTAAGTTAAACACAAAATAAATTACCTGGATCCGGAACACTTGGCGGCAGTAGTCTGGTTGTGCGGATTCAACCAGTAATGGACCAGACCCCGCCAGACGGTATCGGCCATCGGCGCCGGCTTGGCCTTGTCGCCGTCAACCTCCCACTTCCGCTTCCAATCGGAAACGGTGTTGTTGAGGCGGAATTTGACCTTCTCTTTGAAGGCCGTCTCCACACGTCCGTGTGCGGATGTTTCCCAATGCCAATTTTGCTAGGAAAAAAACAAAAAGTTAGTAATTATTGTAAAAAATTAGAAATAATAATTTAAATCAAAATTTTAAAGTACTTACCGCTAAACACTTGAACCAAGTGTCAAGTGTTGTCTGATCCAGCTTCTTTCAGCTGGTATGGGGTTGTACGAAAAGCCCTTTGATGATGTCCGCAACGTTACGACCGACCGCATTGTCGGTCGTAAACCTAGTCAAATGCAAAGAAAAAGTAAATTAATTTCAATTAATTATAAATATTAATTATTTAAAAGATAAAAAAAATCGTACCAAAATGTTCCCGGAGCTCGATCCGGATCGAGTTTGTTCATACTCTCACGACCCGGTTGGCGTAGAAGATCCTGTACCGTAAATTGGGCATACGGTATAGGCTGTATCGGGGCTGCAGGTTCGGCTGGTGCGGGGGCTGCTGGTTCGGCTGGTGGTGGTGGAGGTGGTGCCGGCTGTGGTACAACGACCGGTTGGGAAACCGTCCGTTGTGTTCCCGAGGACTACGGGATGACTGACCCTGTCGCTGAGGTGGACGGAGCCGTACCGTCTGGATCTACCATCTGTCGGTAGTGGAACCTCTTTGCCCGAGGAGCCATATCTAAGTAATCTACAAAATTAAATAACATTTGTTACTAATTATATCATATATTTATAAATTCCGGGCCTATCTAAATTCCGAACCTAAACCTATCTAAATTCCAGGTCTATCTATTATTTAAATAAAACTATAATGAAATTTATTTTAAAAAAAAACTTACAATTAAATTGGCTGGGAGAGTAGGGAGAGAGGGAGATGTAGATTTTCTAGAGAGAGAGGGAGATTTATAGAGAGAGAGGGAGAAGAGAGGAATGAGCGACGAAGGAGAAAAACTCGTGTCCCTTATATAGATTTTGTGATCGTCGTAAAATCGTCGTAACGTTACGACGATTTTACGACGATTTGGTTGTATAACAGTCG
>NW_006256908.1:4383537-4390826 GCF_000478725.1 Eutrema salsugineum | reverse complement strand
GTCACAACATTTTATAACTCGTACCTCGGATCTGGAGCCAATCCGGTTCAAACGTTACGACGGTTTAGGAAAAATTAGTCGTAAAACCGTCGTAACGTTACGATAATATTACGACGGTTTTACGATGTTTATTTAAAAAGTTATCAAACCCTAAATCTTTCAAAAGGCTTTTTACATAAAGAACAATGCAAAGGTTATTGTATCCTAACATATAACAAAAGGTTTATAACTTTGCATGTATGACGGATTGAGTACATGAGATAGTAAATATTGAAATTCCGTAATCTAATATATAACCTTTTACTTAACATTTACGAAAAACATGCATGAACTTGTTAATATGTATGTTTTTTTTCAAATTTTTGATTTTGATCAGATTGATAGCTTTTCATATAAAATAAGATAACCAATCAAAAACATTTGTGAAATACCTTACAACCAATAAGATATAAAAGAATCAAAATCTTGGATTTTAGTATTACGACGATTTTACGACTAAATAGTGAACGCGTCGTAAAATCGTCGTAATATTACGACGCTATTACGACTGGTCGTCGTAAAGACGTCGTAATGCTTAAACCCTATTCATTTAGGGCTTAAAACCTAGACTTAGGGTTTAAGGTTTAACAAAATCGTCGTACAACCGTCGTAAAATCGAATTTTTTCCATTTTAAAAACTCGAACAAACAAAGTTACAAATTACATAATAACAAACATTCACTAAATACGATGCATGAAACTCAATCAGATTCATCTTCCTCTATTACTTCGTCACTATCACCTTCGTCTTCCGCCAAATCGTCATCATCAGTTTCAGCAAACTCATCATCACCTTCTTCTTCTGTATCATCGGGAAGATCTTCAACTTGCCTGTTCCGAGGGTCTATTAAGAAAATCTCCTCATCAACATCTGGTTCAGACAGATCTACGCAAGTGTCCTGTTGAAGTGGAACATCCTCAACCCCTAGCATTGTCTAACAAATCCTTGGCTGATTAGCATTGTCTAACAAATCATAAAATCGTTTGGCATCTACATTAGGTTCCTCAACAGCATTACCAGTATGCGTTTCATGAAATGCATCAGTTACCATCTCATGCATCCTATCATGATCTACACTTTGATCAGATTGATACTGATTAGGCTGATGACCATAATTCGATTCATCAAAATCAACATGGCTTTGATAATTACTACTACTACCAGCATTCCCATGAGTATTACTGCCATATCTTTCTCCATGTAGATACCAAACAAAATATTGCGGCATAAACCCTCTATTTAATAAATGCGTCCACACGGTTTTGGTTAGTGTATACCTTGTATTATTGCATTTCAAACAAGGACAAAACATATTCCCGCTATCTTTCGTTCTCTCCATATTTGTAGCCTGATACATAAATATTTCTAACCCGTTCTTGAACTCTTCTGTCAACGCCTCATCTGAATCTTTACGCATATACATCTAACTTCTTAGCTCGTATATAGACATCTTGAAATAAACTAAAAATACTATCTCTTTTTATTGATTACACAATAAAAAAGCTGGTCTCTTGTGTCACGTCTAGCCACGTGAATGGAGTAAATTAACCTTTTATTCAAAGTAAATAACTACTAATTCGGGTTTTCAGCAATGGACAACCCAATATATAAGGATTTACAACACTATACTAAAATTGAAGAGACCTACAATGGGCCTCCAGGATGATGATGCTCTTATATTTGAATGATGATGTGTTGTGATTGAAAGAATGAATGAAGATCTATTTATAGGAAAATTTCGGGCTTTACGACGCTTTTACGACGACTTTTTACGACGATTTTACATTCAACAATAATATTACGAGGATTTTACGTCGATTATGCGATAAAATCTTTCATCTACATTAGTTAGGTAAACATGTTTTAAATGTTCTTCACCTAACTTCTTTGTCGACGTAAAATCGTCGTATCGTTTACATCTATTTTACGACGATTTTGTGATTAATATCAAATCTCTTGTTATCGATGTATATTAGTCGTAATTTGTCGTAAATTGTACGTCGAAGTTACGACGATGTTTTTATACGACGGTTTTACGATGGTTTTTTAATGTGACGTAAAATCGTCGTAATATCGTTGTAAGTTTGCGACGACTTTAAAACCGTCGTAATGGATCGTTGGAAAACGATTGTTTTCTTGTAGTGCCAACTCTAAATTCCCTGGGTCGGATGGATACACATCGAAATTTTTAAGGGAGCTTGGAAAATTATTGGTGACGACGTCACAACTGCTACACAGTCTTCTTCCGATTTGGATTCCTCCAAAAAGGATTAAACTCCACTATCTTGGCTTTAATCCCGAAGAAGAATGATGCAAAGGAGATGAAGGACTACAGACCGATATCATGTTGCAATGTTCTCTACAAGATAATCTCAAAAATTCTAGCAAACTGATTGAAGACAATTCTTCCTAACATCATTGCTCCAAACCAATCAGCATTTGTAAAAGATCGTCTCCTTGTTTAGAACGTCCTCCTTGCTTCTGAGCTAGTCCAGAACTACCACAAAGACTTGGGTTCACCCCGCTGCGCTATGATGATAGACATTGCGAAGGCTTTCGACACAGTACTATGGGATTCCTCTTAAATGTACATGAAACAATTGGACTTCCTAGCCGGTTTATTGGATGCAAACAATTGTGCGTCTCAACAGTCTCCTTCTCTGTTCAAGTAAATGGAGAGTTAGTAGGTTATTTCCAGAGTCAGCGTGGATTACGTCAGGGTTGGGCACTCTCGCCACATTGTATGAACGTTTTATCCTGCATGCATGATAAAGCAGCTGAAAGGAGAAGATTTGGCTACCATAAAGCTTACTCACCTGTGTTTCGCAGATGATCTTATGGTATTTTCGGATGGCAAGATACGATCGTTAGAAGGAATTGTTGAGGTTTTTGATGAGTTTGCTGCTGCTTCGGGGCTCAAAACAAGCTTGCAGAAATCAACAATTTACATGGCTGCTATCTTTGAAGGGGATCGATTGAGCATTACTGAGCAATTCGCTTTGACCTCTGGTACACTCCAGGTTCACTATTTGGGCCTCCCTCTGATGACAAAAAAGATGACTAAAGATGATTACGCTGTTATAGCAGAGGTTCAAAAGCGTATAGGATCTTGGACTGTACGGCACATATCTTATGCAGAAAGACTTCAGTTACTGGTCTCAGTAATCTTGGGAATACTAAACTTTTGGATGTCTGCCTTCCATTTACCGCAAAGTTGTATCAAGGAGATTGACTCGATATATAGTGATTTTTGTGGTCTGGTCCATCCCTAAACACAAAAAAAAAAAAGGTTTCTTGGTCAGATGTTTGTAAGAAAAAATCTGAGGGAGGTTTGGGATTACGATCAAACACTGTCTGCTGTTTACGGATTGTCTGGCGGGTTCTATCGAGTAAGAAGTCCTTGTGGGCATCGTGGATCAGGGCATATCTGTTGTGCGGGAAATCTTTTTGGTCACTCAATGAGAGGTCTACGTACGCCTTCTTAAGATGAGAGATCTAGCTAGAAGTCTTCATCGCATAAAAGTTAACAATGGGGAGGAAACTTCCTTTTGGTACGACGAATGGTGTTCTCTGGGGCCGCTAATAAATGTCACGGGCACATCTGAATTCATCGCTCTGGGTATCTCAGCTTTCGCATCTGTTGCATCTGTTCTCCGTTCTCACGGACGAAGACGACACAGGTGTGACAAGCTCAATTCCATTAAAGACACTCTCTCTTTGGTTGCAACGCGTAAGAATACAATGGATGACCAGCATACGTGGAAAAATAGGGAGATCACTACCATAACAGATTCACTTCAAAGCACACTTGGTACAACATCAGATATCCACCACCTCCAAAAGCTTGGAGTTTGATGGTCTGGTTTTCGGGCAACACGCCCAAATTTGCTTTCATTACTTGGATAGCAATGTGGAATCGGTTACCAACAGGAGAGATAATGGCTCAATGGTGAATCGGTATACCTACATCATGTACTCTATGCTCCACTCCAATGGAAAACAGAGCACATATATTCTTCGCGTATGCTTATTCGAAACAGATATGGCGGAACTTAACCCAGAGATTACTTGGTCATCGATACACAAATGACTGGGATGAGATTGTGACTTTACTATCGTCGAATACCTTGGACAGGATCTGGCTTTTATTGGTGAGATATGTTTTTCAAATCACTTTTACACTGGTTTGGCGGGAAAGGAATGGCCGCAGGCATGGAGAAATTCCACAACTGGTATCATTACGGCTTGTCGGTTTACAGATCTGGTTTGGGTCTAGAGGGTAACAACACAGAGGAGAAAACTTGTTTACTCTGTTTCTTTGAGAAGATGATCATATTTCTTTACTTTCTTTTAAACAAGTAAATGTAAAGAAAACAGTTTTTTTTTAGAATATAATTTAATATATTTTCAAAAAAAAATAATAGTAAATTACTCGATATCTAGAAGTTACTCTTTTTGTAATATCATTTACAAAGAAGTGTTTTTATAGGTAAATATCTCTTTCTTATTAACATTTTGTAGAGAAAGAACGCCATTTTAAAAACTTCTGTACTGCAAAATTCACCATTAGAATTTTAACCAAATATTTTTCACAATAACAAACATTACAACAATCCAACATATTTTTTTAACAAACATGCATTCCAACTTCAATATCACATTTTGTTAGTGAAAGCCTTAGCAATCATTGGAAGGAACACTCTATAAATAACAAATTTGAAGATTCATGAGAAAGTAAACCAGCAAGGATATATAATTGCGAGCTAACGTGCTTTTGGGAACACCTCGGTGTAATTACCCATGCTGAATTCCATGGAACTTTTCGATTCCATGTCCCGACTCTCTCCTATCCTTGAGTATTCGGATATCAGACATTCTTTTAGATCAGTGGCAACTCGAGACATGGTTGGTCTTCCTGCAGAAGAAGGACTCACACAAGACATTGCTACTTCAATGGCCTTCCAGACAGAACCAATGTCATAATTTTGGTGGAGGTTTGGATCCATAATGTTTCTAATATCTCCTTTTCTTATCATATAGCTGATCCATTCTACCAAGTGAGGCTTCTCACGGGATTGCTGAATTATGGGTTGGTTTGTAATGATCTCCAATAATACAATTCCGAAACTGTATATATCACTCTTTTCTGTCAACCAATTTGTTTGATAATACCTGCATAACATGGCATACAAAAATGAAACATAAGAGATTGTTTGTGATTATCAAGTATCAAAAGGGACAGTGATTTGTGTAAAGTGAAATAGAACTCACTCGGGATCAAGATATCCAGGAGTGCCAGCAACAACTGTTGACACATATGTTTCATTTCCAGTGGGAAAAGATCTTGAAAGCCCGAAATCGGCTAGTTTGGCTTGGAAGTTTTGGTCCAAAAGTATGTTTGTAGTTTTGATATCTCTATGGACCATTGGTGGTATGCATCCGGTGTGTAAGTACTCCAATCCTTCTCAACAAATCGAAATTCAGTCATTTCTTGGCAAATGATGAATTATTGAATTAAGTGTTTGAAACATTACCTAACGCTGCATCCACAGCGATTCTAAGTCTATTCTCCCAGCTCAGAACAAATCCACCACGCTTCCCTGTATTAATCGAACATAAATAACAAATTGTTCAGGATAAGATCTTTGTTACAAAAAAAAAAAGATTAAGACATCATATAGTTTTTCTCAATATTTTCTGAAACCTGACAAATGTTGCTTTAAGTCCCCATTTGGCATGTACTCGTAGATGAGGGCCAAGTGGTCTCCTTCATCACAATACCCAACAAGACTCACCAAATTTATATGGTGCACTCTCATAAGCAATTCCACCTAACGAACTGATCCATCAGCTAAACGCTCTTGAAAGAATATGAGGAGATATATAAACATGTATTAATTAAATCATCGAGCAAAAGAGTACCTCTGCTTTGAAATGCTTATAGCCCTGAGATGATGAATGGGAGAGCACTTTAATAGCTACTTGTTGAGTACGATTAACAAAACCGTGATAAACGACTCCAAAGCCTCCTTCGCCGAGAGCTCTTTCAAAGTTATTTGTCATTTCTTGAACCTCAAGAAAAGTAAACCTAATCTTTTTCGATAGGAATGATGATTCTGACTGACTAGTGTGCCCAACATCCCCTACTGGCATACTTGGTGGAGCAGGTAAGTCTACGCAGTAAAATGTTTAGTTTTGCAATATATATTTTATGAATTCTCTCTAATGATTATATGGTTATGAGAAGTACCTGAAGGCACCTTCTTCTTTCGGAAAACAAAAATAAGAGCCACGATCACCACTACAACTACAAGCAGAGAGGCAGCTGATGCAATAACCGGAAGCAAGAATTTTTTTTTCGCTTTTGGGTGGCATAAACTAGATTTGCACAAATCTGGATTTCCTTCAAGTCTACAAGAAACATGAGATATATTGAAGTACATAACCTAAAGTCTTGCAAGTCTCATAATATGGTTTTCTTTTCTTCTCGAGATTGTATTAATATCTCCCGCTATGTGTTATCTTCAAATCCCAAGTATTTTTTTAGGCATGTAATTTCTGTATAGGAGCTACCATTTCTACTCAATTTCTATATATGTAATTAACAAATAATATCGACAGTGGAAAAAAGAACCTTACTTTAACACAAGTCCTTCCGTTACTCTATCAAGAAGAGCCTGAGGAACTGAGCCATTGAGATTGTTCCAACTTAAGTTTCTGTTGATACGAACATGACTATAATTATATATATAAGTTACACACACACACACACACACACAAAAAAAAATCATGATAATATAGTGCTCATCCTGCTTTCTCTAGAAATCTTACATCACGGACAAAGATTTCATGCTGGCAAGAAAACGAGGAACTGGTCCAGTCAAATTGTTATTCGATAAGTCCCTGCATTTGTATGCGCAGATATAAAAATAGTTGGCTTACATGTCGTGTCTAAGAAATATCATTCATGGTTAAATAATTCAACAAAAGAGACACTTACAGTTCTTGTAGTTGTGTCAGATTCTGTAAAACTGGAGCTATTCTCCCTGTTAATCCACTCTCTGACAACTTTCTAATTATAAAGGCAAAAAAACACTTAAGAAAAAATTATTTGGATACATTAATTTAACATTAGAGAGAAAGGCTTTGTGTATGGCCTTACAAGGAAACGATTCTTGGTGGTGTGGAAAGATCTACGTAAGTGCATCTAAGTTTTTCCCACAACAAATCTTTTGGGAGACATGGATCT
>NW_006256908.1:4221525-4383450 GCF_000478725.1 Eutrema salsugineum | reverse complement strand
ATATCATATGTCAGAAGAATATAAGTTACATTCTTGTAATAATTAAGAGTTAGTACCATCACTTATGCTTGTTTCCACTTGTGGGAATTCGATAACTGCGTAAGCTTCGAGGGCATTGATCAGAGGTGGAAGAGTAGACTTTGGAGTTCTTACTAGCTCTAAATGGCAACCTCTCGAATCACATTGCATTGGTTCTTCTGTGAATAATGTAAATACCTTTAACTTGGTAGGCCTAAAACCTGAATGGTTAAAGTTTCCTTTCAAGATAACGTCGAATTCCCTTGTCTCGTTGGCTTCGAGGGCTTGGATCTCCGCAAAATGCATGTACAAGTACACTTGAGCATTAGAGGGCCTTGGTGTCCAGGTGATGACCAGCGGCCCACTGGTGTTTTTTGGCGTGGCAGCACTTCGGAGTGCAGATTTTGGTACCTCATATGCGTTTGAATTGTTTATGTTGAGGTCGGTTGTTATCTGCGCATATGAAGAGCCAAAGAAGGGGAACCAAATACGATCACGGACGTCATCAGCATACCTGCACTTAAGTGTATTAGCCAAAATGAATTGAACAGATGCAAACCAAATGACAATCATAATTTAATATTAACAATTAATGTACAATAATATTCTTTTTATTGTTAAAAATCCCATATATGAAGTTAAAGATGAGATATTAATAATAAATAAAAGACATGTGCCAATCAACTTATTATCAATTGTTTTTGAGTTAGAAACCTATAAAACTTAACATTCATCATATTTGAAAAGGAATGAGAATGAGCATAAACTTAACTTCATATTTTGAAAAAAAAAGGTTAGTTGTTGCGCGCCCCTCATTGTATCAAAAAATTGGAACACAATTTTGAGTTGTGGAGTCTAATCTCTCTTTGAGTTTTTTGGAATTAGAGTATGCATAAAGTTGTAGGTTTTTCACTTATGTATACCTTCTGGTCGTATTTCTTTTGATGTAAAATTTTGAATCTAGTGAGTTTTAAAAAGTAAACATCGAAATCATCAATTTTAAGATATCTAACCTATCCTTTGTAAGATCATAGTTTGTCATCTAATTGCTAGTTTGTATAGATTTGCATAAATCTCTACAAGAAAGCCTATCATTTACAAACACAAAAAGAAAAAAAAAACAGAAATGTATTACAATACTAAAATGTGTTTGAAGGAAAACATTATTCTAACATAAAATGATAACCACAAAAAAAAGGAGCAACGTAAAATAGAATTATAACACTGAAATCACATTGAATCACGTTGACTTACCTTATAAATCCCGCGGTATTGTTAAGATACACCCGGAAAGACAACTTGAGTGCACCAGATTTTGTAACATAAGTATTATTTCTCAATGGCCGTATTTCGATGGCTGAAATTATTGGAAACGTTTCTCCGGTCTTATGAAGACAAATATCCAAAGAGTTTGACCTAGCTTTGTGTATGATCTCCTCTTTTGTGCCATTTTGTCTTCCTTCCAAATCCATACTTAACCACTTGTTGGGACCAATATAGATATCAAACTTTGGATCACGATTAAGACCATCATAATTCCCATATACAGAGCTAACTGCGATAAGATAGTTTGTGCCACTCTTGACATCTAGACTATAACAGTTTCGCCTTCCTTCAGGAAAGTATCTCAGGGTCAAATATTGTTTTCCTAATATTTTGTTGAGACTTTTATCGACTCTACTACTTTTCCCTGTTTGGATGAATGCAGAATCCGATGTGAATGTCAATCCATTAAATGAATCATCGTAAGGAGATTCATCAACAGGTAATCCACAATTCAAACTGATGAATCCTGTTCAAAAAAAAGGAAGGAATATTTATATGTACATATATAAGATATCTAAAGACTAAAGTCAAAGGAAGATCTTTGATGATGTATATTATTACCTTCTTGTGTCTGGGCTCCAACTATGACGGCAAAGGTTCCAATCATCGCCAGCAAAAAATGGCTCCTCATGTTTTCTCTCAGATTCATGTTTCTATGAAAGATATGAAAATGAAAAAGACTTCATGATTATGGATATAACAAAAAAATCAATCTGGCAAAAAACAAATAATGCATAGTTGTGTAAAATTCGTGGACAAATTCCACGATAAGTCTTCATTTAGTCGCCAGCCACGAATTAGCGAATGCAGAAAACACTCGAGAGTCCGTCCTTTCATGGCTAACTCTTTGGTTTGGACCTGGTCCTAAAAGTGGATATAATACATAGGAAAATAACCTATTTTCAGAATTATTAATCAAATTAAACGTCATGCTCGCGCTTTATTCATGCCCCACTATATTACATAAATATTGCAGATCAAATTAACCAAAAGTTAGTTCTTTATATTAATAAACTTTACGAAAACACTTCAATTTTGCAGTTGCTAATAACTTGATTTGTTGATTTGGTTTCTATCTAATTCATCCAAATGGTCCAACAGTAACAAGAAAAATAAAGTTTTTAAAATTTAAAATCAATATACCTGTTGTGCAAATGAAAGAACCAAAATAAAAGAAGAACTCAGTAAAAGAGGGACAAAGCTGTTTATTTCTGTTTATAAGCATTTGTAAAAACAAGCACTTTATTACACTTTTCTTAGTATTTTAGCACTTTCAGTTTTTTACTGTCTTTTTGTCATTTAGCAAGTTAAAGACGAATTGTATTTCCACCTCTGTATAAACAAGACTGTAAAAAGTTAAATTGATCATAAACAGTAGCAAAAGTGGTACATCTCCAAAGACAATCTCAAATTTTCAAGTATGAAGTTTTGTTCACTTTAAAGGCAACTTTAAAATCTTAAATTTTGTGGTTTAATTTGAATAATGAAACATTATATTTGAGGTTTTATTGTTCAAAACCTAAAATTTGAAATTTACAGTTTTTTATTTGCATTTTAGTACTTACAGTTATATATTTTATAAATAATCAATTTATTTTTTTCTGTTTATCATTCTAATTCAAACAATTTTATATTTCATGAATATTTCACATTTATCTTTATAATTTTTATAAAGTTATAAAGTTATATGATTTTTATATAAATTTTTATGCATGTTTATGTTATTTATAAAGTTAAAAAAATTTTATTAATAATGATTAAAAGTAAAAACTATAATGCAATATTTTGAATTTTGTGAGATTAGATTTGAAATTTTGTTTTTGGAGACAAACACCATCAAACCTCAAATTTGAGGTTCTTTTTGGAGATGCGCTAATAGTACTAAACTGTTAAAAAGCCAATGAAATCTCAACTAAGTGCTAAAGTATGGAAATATAATACACTTTTTGACTATATGCATGAATTTTTTTTTTTTTTTTAGTTTAGCATCAATTTTACTGACCTGAAAAAACTTGGCTATCTAGAAATACAAAAAAAAATGAGCTTCGCAATTTTCATATATGGAAGCTTTGACTTACTAATTATTCAACCTTTCCCATTAGTTAAAATAGAGAGAATTAATTACATAAAAAACATTTTTTAAGTTTAGAATTATAAAATAAAGCATTTTATGAGAGTATAAAGTTTTTCTTACTCTTTATTCTACTATTTAATTTTCTTAAAATTCTCTTGTACACAAAACGGTGGATTGAAGAACATTGATGAGTTAAAAAAAACAATAAAAAACTGAGTAGAGTATTTATTATCCTCCACCTGAATGTTTTCTAATTTTGTATAATGTAAAATATATTAAAAAAAAATATAGTAGATGATAATTCTATTTTGATACATTTTAATATACATTTTTAAGATCTATTTTACTATAATCTTAAAAGAAACAAAAAACAATAAAAAATTTCATGCAAAATTTAGATTATGGATATGAAAAATTTCAACAGAAAGACATGATTGATGCGAATATGATAGCATGGACACATTTTTATTAACAGATCAGCATGCACATAAACATGTTCACACACTGATTATTCATGTTATTGTTCTTGAAATTAGAGAATCGACAAACTTTCATAGATAAAAAGTAAATATGTAACATGAAATATTATATGCATATACTGATGTGGACATACTTTTTACACAAAATCTATTATTATTGATCCAAATGAATTTGTCTACATAGTCTAAGAAATACATACTTTTTACATAAAATATATTATTGTTGATCCAAATGAATTTGTCTACAAAGTTTAAGAAATACATAAAAAAAAATTAACACGGTAAAATAATAACACGATAAAATAATAATACGAATAATTAGTTCAAAGACATGTTTATGTGCATGCTGATCTGTAAATGACAATTTGTCCATGCTATTATGTCTACCTTAATCATGTCTTTTTATCTAATTTTTCATGTCCATGAAGATCTAAATTTTTGAATGATCATATTTTTGTTTTTTTTATAATAATATAAATTTCAAAATGTGGCAAAAATAGAATTATTGTCCATTGTAACAAGGAAAAAAAATGTTTAAGCAATGGATAGAAGCTCTGAATAGAGAAATGGATCAGGTGGTGTAGAAGAAACAAGTGCAGATCAAATGAAACAAATGCGGATTAAGTGGTCTAAAATATATTTTTAAATAGAAAAACTGATAAAAAATAATGCATGACATGGGAAAAAATATCATTACATTATCAAACGCAAATTTCAGATAAAATTA
The DNA here is from genome assembly GCF_000478725.1 of Eutrema salsugineum. Classification (NCBI taxonomy): domain Eukaryota; kingdom Viridiplantae; phylum Streptophyta; class Magnoliopsida; order Brassicales; family Brassicaceae; genus Eutrema; species Eutrema salsugineum. The sequence goes on along the minus strand of NW_006256908.1, from coordinate 4,378,826 downwards.
CTTATTAGAATAGAAATATTTATAATACATGATATTTAATATAATTTTTTATTTTACATATATTTGATATATAATTTTAAAAAGTAAATGGTAAAGTATTTATAGAATTTTTATTTCGTCCTCTAAGTCAGATTAAATATATTTTCTATCCCTCTCTTTAAAATGAAAAGTGTATGTTTCCTAACGAATCTCAGCTATCACTTGTTCTGATTCCACATATTGATCATTTTTTGCATTATATCTGATTTATTGTTTTAGTTATTGCTGAAGATTGGATAATTAAGCCTTTTGATGAGACTTATTTTCAGTTGAGTTTCCTAGCTCAGAACGAATCCGCCACGCTTTCCTGTATAAATCGGACACAAGTTTAAGATTGCTGAAAGTCTGATTTTATTCCAAATAAAACTTTATACATCATAACTTGATTTTTACCTGACAACTGTTCCCCTTCATCACACTAGCCAACAAGACAATTTCTGTTCATCGATCAGAAATAAACAGCTTTGTCCCTCTTTTACTGAGTTCTTCTTTTATTTTGTTCTTTCATTTGCACATCAGGTATATTGATTATAAATTTCAAAAACTTTATTTTTCTTGTTACTGTTGGACCATTTAGATGAATTATATAGAAACCAAATCAACAAATCAAGTTTTTAGCAACTGCAAAATTGAAGTGTTTTCGTAAAGTTTATTTATTAAGATGAGTATGGCGGGAACCCTGAGGGAAACATATGTTTTCTTTTTTAGGTTTAGGAAAATTAATCTTTACGAATTTTTAGTGGAATCGGATTTTAAGGCATTATAAATTTGCAATTATAAATCTTGTTCAAACTCAACCTGATCAATAAGGTATTTAGTATATGTATTCTAGTTTTCTATTTTTAGTTAAATTTATTTCTGATTGTTTCAAGTTCTCTTTACTACATAAGATTGCTAACCAACATATAATAAATAATAATAATAATAATAATAATAATAATAATAATAATAATAATACTAATAATAATAATAATAATAATAATAATAATAGTTTATTATCCCACTGGTTGTCTATCAGTGGTCTCGTCCTCATGGTAGAGATTTCGACCAATTTGTACCGAATACTAGATTTTGCACACTTAGTTTTTTTAATGTTATTATATTGATAGAAATTATATTTAAACAGTTATATTTATTTAGATATTAATTTATTGTAATAAACTTTATCAAAAGTAATTCAGTTTTAATTTCAAAATTTATATAACAATTTTGAGGTTTTAACGATCTTATCAACCAAAATCAGCCTAAATCCACAATTTTTATATCAAAATCAACCAAAAAATATAACAAACTAATTAATAGTAGTTAATTATGATTAACACGAAGATAAAGTATATCAATTACTATTTAATAAAAATAGTATCAACACAAAAAATTAGTATATGTTTCTTCTCTAAGAAAAGAAAATAAGATTTTTCATCATCTAGAAAATAAGATCTTCAATTTCATTCTTTTTATATCAGTTTTACAAGAAAACTGAAAAAAATGTTAAATTTTACTTTCTTTCTTTAATTGATTACATATTATTTTATATCTAAGTAAATTTGTATTTTGTTTAAGAAATGTTTTTAATTTAATATTATTTTAGTTTTTTGTTGTTAATAAAAATTTAATATAGAATTTATTTATTCTTTCATATATATTTTATTAACAATAATATTAGTTTAGGAAACTTTATTAATTTTGAATATTGATGTAGACCAATAGAATTGTCCTTTTTAATCATATGTGGACACTTTTAAAGGCATTTAACTTTAATTTTTATTAGTAATACTTGATTTTGTGTTCACGTTACGCATAGTTATTTGGTTGATAAAACTTATATGCAATCAATTATATTTATTAAAATTTAAATTTTATATATTAGTGTTTTAATAATTTTTATATATTTTATATATTAGTTTTTTAATAATATATTAAAAATATTATGGTGTTAATGTAATAATTTTTATGTAAATTATGAGGTTTTTAACAGTTTTGTTTTGAATCTATATACAGTATCTTATATTTCCAAAATGTATTATTTGGTCAAACACTTATAAGTTAATATACCCAAACCAACTAAAATTTTACAAATTAATCAAATGCTACATTTTAAACATAATATTGATGATAAAGTATTATAGATTCACTTCTTTAAATCATGAAAATTATTTTCATTATTTTCACTTTTATTCCAATTATATATGTGTTTTTTAAATTATATATGCAAAATCTAGTCTCTCAAAAGATGGAAGAGAAAGATTAACTACTCTCTCGTGCTGATTATATTATTAATAAGGCCATTTCCACGATGACTAATTTAAATCAGACGATTTCGACCAGTTAGTTATTTAAAACTCTCACCTACTATTAAAACTTACCACAATCATATATAAATATAATATAGAAACCTCCACGAAATTTAAAATACGTTTGAAACTGATCAGTGGATACATAATAAATCTTAAAAATGCATATATTATACTAGTGGACCGACTAATTAATCAAATTAAATTAAAAAGAAAAGAGATAAATTCAGATTATATATGTCTAAACGATACACCTAAGATTGGAGTTTGGAAAAAAAATCAATCTCTTTAGTCTGTTTGCAATAATTTTTGAAATAACTTTGTAAATGATGTTACAGCAGGAGATAAGCCTGTAGTCTTTCATTTCTTTTACATTCTTTTTTTAGTTTTAAGTTATTCAATTTATTATTTCATTTTTCTAAATTTGTATTTATTAAATTATATTGGTTTTGCCTATTTATTTATAATTAGAAGAAGTAAAAATAAATATGATAAAACTAAATAAAATCGTATAAAAACCATTAAAATAAATAAATATAATATAACATTAGAATTTGTAATTTTTTATATTTTGAATGTTGATGTGGACCAATAAAATTCTCTTTTAAAATCTTATGTAGACACCATATTCTGAAAAGCATTTAGTTTCAATTTTTATTAGTATAAAATAATAGGATATACTTATGGCTACTGAAATTTTTCACCAAAATTCACATTTAAAAGATATTTCACAACATATGCATCAAGTTACAACAATTCAACTTTAATAACCTACATTAAGAAACGACAGTGATTATTGGCTGAATACTGAAATTATATTCATAGATTAAAAAAAAAAAAAGAGAACTGAGCATGGATAAATACTTCGCCAGCTAGCGTGCTTTAGGGATACCCTCGGTGTATATATCCATGCTGAAGTCTAAAGAACTTTTTGATTCCATATCTCTTGTCTCTCCAATCCTCGATTTTTCGGATATTATACACTCTTTTAGTTCATTTACAACCCGAGACATGCTTGGTCGTCTTGTGGAAGAAAGACTGACACATGACATTGCTATTTCAATGGCCTTCCATACAGAACCGATGTCATAATTTTCGTGGAGGTTTGGATCCATCACACTTCTAAGATCTCCTTTTGTTATCTCAAGACTGATCCATTCTACTAAGTGGGGCTTTTCACGGGATTGTTGAATTATAGGACGGTTTGTAATGATCTCCAACAATACAATTCCAAAGCTGTATATATCACTCTTTTCTGTCAACCAATTTGTTTGATAATACCTGCAACATATCAATTGTTTGTGATCATTAAATATCAAAAGTGATGGTAATTAATGTGTACATATGTAGTAAATACTCACTCAGGATCTAGATATCCGGGAGTGCCAGCAACAACTGTTGATACATATGTTTCATTTCCGATAGGGAAAGATCTCGAAAGCCCAAAATCAGCTAATTTGGCTTGAAATTTTTGGTCCAAAAGAATGTTTGTAGTTTTAATATCTCTGTGAACCATTGGTGGTTTGCATCCTGTGTGTAAATACTCCAATCCTACGTAATAGATATACTATCAGCACTTTTTTGCAGATGAATAGTCTTAGGGTTAATGTCCATTGCAAAACTAATACTATTGAAAGTCATAATTCTTAACTAAATAATTGTCTGAAAGACTGAAACGTTAATGAATAAATTAGTGCCTACCTAGTGCTGCATCCACAGCTATTTTCAGTCGAGTTTCCCAGCTCAGAATGCATCCTCCACGCTTTCCTGTATCAATCAGACACTCTGAAAGTGTGATTTTTATTCCAAGTAAAAAAATGTATACATCATTACAAAGATCAGTTAATATGTGCTATTACCTGACAAATGTTGCTTTAAGTCTCCATTTGGCATATACTCGTAGATGAGGGCCAAGTGTTCTCCTTCATCACAATAACCTACAAGACTCACCAAATTTATATGGTGAACCCTCATAAGTAGTTCGACCTAATTAACCAAAACATCCATCAGCAAGTACTCAAAGTCTAGAAAGTATATACACATCAATTGTATTTCCTTAGAAAATCCTTTGGAAAAAGAGTACCTCTGCCTTGAAATGCTTATAGCCTTGAGACGATGATTGAGAGAGCAGTTTAACAGCTACTTGTTGAGTACCATTAACAAACCCATGATAAACGACACCAAACCCTCCTTCACCGAGAGCTCTTTCCAAGTTATTTGTCATTTCTTGGACTTCAGTATAACTAAACCTAATCTTTTTCGATAGGAATGATGATTCTGACTGATTAGCATGCCCAACATCCGCTGCAGGCATACTTGGTGTAGCGTGTAGATCTACACGGTAAAGTATTTGGTTGTGCAACTAATTAAATCCATTGTTTTTACAACATTTCTAATGATCAATGGCTAGAGACTTACCTGAAGGCACTTTCTTCTTTCGGAAAACGAAAACAAGAGCCACAACCGCCACAAGAACAAGCAGAGAGGCAGCTGATGCAATAGCTGGTAGCAATAATTTATTTTTCTTCACCTTTGGTTTGCATGAACTAAATTTACACAAATTTGGATTCCCTTCAAGTCTACAAGAAACATGTGATACTGAAGTTGTTAATGAACGTGCCAGAGGAAGGACATAACCGAATTTTCAAAGTATACGTATAATTGGCTAATTGCCCCTTCCAGAACCATATTTTTCGATAAATTAATCAACGCGTACATTAGGATATAAGATCGTCTAAAACTATATGTGATCTTATTATCTCTTAATAACACACACTCGTAACGAAAAAGAGCAGTCAAACAATCTACAAAAATATGGTTTCATCGTTTCCTTTCTTACTTGGTATGTGTAATCTTCACGTCCCAAGTTTTTTAGGCATTGTAATTTTTTGAAAGAGCTACCATTTCTAAATGATTAATAAATGCACACCCTTAACGGAAAAAAATAATAATAATAATCTTACGTTAGGACAAGTCCTTCGTTTCGTCTATCAAGAAGAGCTTGAGGAACTGAACCATTAAGATTGTTTCCGCTTAAGTTTCTGTTGAGACGATGATGACCATTATATATATATATATTAGTATATATATATATATACATATATACACGCACAATTCCAACGAAAACTCATGGTCAAAAATGTTCATTCTGCTTTCAAGAAAGCTTACATTAAGGATAGCGATTTCATGCTGGCAAGGAAGGTTGGTATTGGTCCTGTCAAGCTGTTATTTGATAAGTCCCTACGGTTGCATGCAGAAACACACAAAAATTGAAACAAGAGTTTGATAAGCTCCGATCAAAGAGAAAGAAGCAACTAGAGTTTCATTTCTTGCTAAACTGGTTTTTCAAAATTTTATCATATTTAATAGCCTGCATCAAATGATGTAAAACGTTTGTTTTTCGCGCGGTTTGAATAAAACTTAACATTTATCCCAAAAAAAAAAAAAGAAACACACAAAAATTGGCTTTAAGCATAATGTCCGAAAAAGAAGAAAATCTTTGTCTAATTAATAAATTGTAGACATACTTACAGTTCTTGTAATTGCGTCAGATTCTGAAAAATTGGGGCTATGCTCCCAGTTAATCCACTTTCCGACAAATTTCTAGCAAAAAAAAATAACACATACACAATCTTTAGATACGTTAATTTTAAATTAGAGACTACGTTTGTGAATGGCCTTACAAGGAAATGATTCTTGGTGGAGTGGAGACATCTACATAACTGCATCTAAGATTTTCCCAAGAAAAATCTTGAGGGAGACATGGATCTCCTTGCCAACTGATTTTACTTAGTCGATAAGTAGATTTGATGTTCTTGATAGTGGCAACTAATATAAATATTGGAGAATGTAAGAATATCAAATGGAATAATAGAAGTTAATTTCTTGTAATACTTGAAAAGTAAGGCGAGGAACGTACCATCACTTAGGCTTGATCCCACTTGTGGGAAATCAATAACAGTGTAAGCCTCCATAGCATTGATCAGAGGTGGAAGAGTTGAATTCGGAGTTTTTACTAGCTGTAAATTGCAACCTTCTGAATCACATTGCACTGGTGTATCAGTGTATAATGTACTTAGCTCTAAGTACTTAGGTATCTTAAAACCTGAATGGTTAAAATTTCCTCTCAAGATAACGTTGAACTCCCTCGTCTCATTGGCTTTAAGGGCTTGAATCTCCGCGAAGTGCATGTACAAGTACACTTCAGCATTAGAGGGTCTGGGTGTCCAGGTGATGAGCAGTGGCTCACTGGCATTTCTAGGCGTCGCAGCACTCATGAGTACAGTTTTTGGTACCTTATATGTTTCTGAGTTGTTTATATTGAGACTGGTCGTTATTTGCCTATATGAAGGGTCGAGATATGGATACCATACACGATCATAGACATCATCAGCGTACCTACAAGTAAATTGTATTAGCCAAAAGGATTTAAGCAGATGAACCATTCAGATTTAAGCAGATGAAACCATACTAATTAATGAAAATATATTACACATAACATTGTGCACATAACACTGATAAATGCATCTTTTTATCAGCTTCCCTCCCTAGTCAACAGTCTCCGCTTCCTTTCCTCTATTTTTTCTCACAGGTTTCCTCTAATCAAAAAAATGTTTACATAGTTTTTTGGCATAATATGTGTGATTGATCAACCGATGAAGACATGTAATTAACTGCTTCAACCAATATATATCTAATGCATGCTTTTTTACAAAATCGGTAGACGTGTGCTTGATTAACTAGTTATACAATCAAGCGCGGATTAGTAGATTATGCAAGTATGCTGAGTATTACAGAATGCATAAAAGTTTATCTATAAAATATTCGGCTAAAGAAATTTGCGTGTTAAAATTAATGTTATCTATAATTATTTACTTTTGTATTTTAAATAATACCCTATAAACCAGAATGTTTAACATATCCGGTTTGTTCTAATTTATTATCCATTTGCATAGCTTGGGACAACATATATTAATAACAAAAAAAAAGAAATAAGTAAGAAATTGAAACCATATTATGACACACAACTTACATTGAATGCGGCAAATGGAGTTCACTTACCTTATTTGCTCATCGGAATTGCTATAATATTCCCGGAAAGACAGCCTCAGTGAACCGGATTGGGTAACATATGTATCATTTCTCAGTGGCCGTATCTCTATAGCTGAAATTAGTGGCACGGTAGCTCCTATCTTAACAAGACAAATATCCAAAGAGTTTGACTTAGCTTTGTGTATAATCTCCTCTCTTGTACCATTTAGCCTTCCTTCCAAATCTATTCTTGCCCACTTATTTGGACCAAGATAGATATCGAAATTCGGTTCAAGATTAAGACCATCATAATTTCCATACACAAAGCTAACCACGATATCATAATTTGTGCCACGCTTAACATCAAGACTATAACAGTTACGTTTTCCCTCTGGAAAGTATCTCATAGTCAAATATTGTCTTGAGAATCTTCTGGCATCTTTCTCCACTTTAGCAATTTTTCCTGTCTCGATGAAATTGGAATCCGATGTGAATGTTAATCCATTAAATGAATTATTGTAGGGAGATTCATCAATAGGTAATCCGCAATCCAAACTGATAAATCCTGTTCAAAACATCAAAGGAATAAATGGGAAAAATGATAAATATATATATATAAGATATCTAAAGTGAAACGAAGATTCTTATTAATGTATAACCATTGAAGAGCTGATGTATTGTTACCTTCTTGTGTTTGAGCTCCAACTATAACGGCAAAGCTTGCAATCATGGCCAACAAAAGATGACTCCTCATGTTGTCTCTCACGTTCATGTTTCTATGGAAGCCAAGAACAAAATAAAAACTTGCTTAGTGAAAACTGCGAACGGTTTGAAAATCAGAAACACATCATGTATACGATTGGAGGGAATAATAAAGATTAAAAAAATAGATCAAATCCGGCGAGAAAATTAAATAATGCATACTTGTGTACATTTCTTTGACACATTCCACGATAAGAAAGTCAAACACGATAGTAGATATCATCAGAATACAACTAAATTGTGTTAGGCAAAGTGCTCAAGCATATGCCCCTATAACTACTGCATTAAAAACGATGATAATGTTTTGGAGCTTCAATTTCGACAACGAGTTGAAACATGAAAAACCAATTCAAAATGGCAATAGCAAAAGTTAGGCTTTCTATTCTTGCGGTTTCTCATTATTTATGTTCGTTTTTGAAAATTTAAATCATAATTTATGCAAATCAACAACAAACAAAAAAAAATCTTTTAATTATATGGATGATGTGATTATTCATTTTTAAAATAAAAATAAAACAAATATTAGAGGGAAAGATAATAATAATAAATGATTAATAGGATACAGTTGGGAATTGTTTTGGTAATTAATTTTTGAATAATCATATGTGATGGATGTATGATACTTACCATGCTCTACACTTTTTTAAGTATATGTTAAGGCTTCGATTGGAGGTGGAATTACATTTTTAAAAACATGATCAATAAAAATCTGCGAAATGAAACATACACACAAAAACGCAGTTTAAATTTTTGATTAAAAAATACAAATAAAAAGTCACACGCAAAAAAACGAGTTATAAGTAGATTAATCAATTCTGCAAAATTCTTTCTATCATTTCGCAACTCTGCAAAATTACTAATCAAAGCTTTATTATTTTTAATGAGATTCTACAATTTTCATTAATTTTCAATGGTATTTTCAGTAATATAACACTATAAGGAATTTCCTCAATAGGAAATCCACAATCCAAACTGATGAAACTTATTCCGAAATAAAAGGATCAATGTACCCCAAAAAAAATGATTAATGTTGTGAAAACTTAGAAACTTTATTAATCACTGGAATGTATATATAGAGTACATAGGGAATCTAGGTTAAGTACAATGCCCTGATGGGCCTAATGGGCCGGTATAAGAGTCCATATATGATATGTGTTATAACACTCCCCCTTGGACGAGTGAACCGGGCCAGCTACTCAATCGGGATCTCGATAATGCGCTGGGGAATGTTGCCTCATTAAAACCTTACCAGGAAAAACCCAGTGGGACAAAACCATGGTGAAGGAAAAAGAGTACAACACGCATTACTCCCCCTGATTGTAGCATCACTGCAGATCTCTAAGTCTATACATTCCTATCTGTTTGACGAGCTTCCGGTGTGTTGAAGTAGGCAATGATTTGGTGAAGAGGTCAGCTGAATTCTCACTGGATCGGACCTGCTGAACGCTGAGAGTGCCGTCCTTCTGCCAGTCTGAGGTTGAGAAGAACTTCGGTAGAATGTGCTTCGTCCGATCTCCTTTGATATATCCTTCCTTGAGCTGAGCTATGCATGCCGCGTTGTCTTCATACATCACCGTGGGCTGTGTGTCTTCGTCCATACCACAATCTCTGCGGATGTGCTGAGTCATGGAGCGCAGTCAGACGCATTCCCTACTAGCCTCATGAATGGCTAGGATTTCAGCATGGTTTGATGAAGTGGCAGTGAGTGTCTGCTTCATTGATCTCCAAGAGATGGCTGTTCCTCCATGCGTAAAAACGTAGCCAGTTTGAGACTTGGCAGTGTGCGGATCTGATAGATATCCTGCATCGGCGAAGCCGACTAACCCATCTTTATTTTGGTTAGTATAGAAGAGTCCTAAGTCTTGAGTACCTCGAAGGTATCTTAGGAGATGTTTTATACCGTTCCAGTGCCTCTGAGTTGGGGATGAACTATATCGAGCGAGGAGGTTCACGGCGAAACATATGTCTGGTCTAGTGTGACTAGCCAGGTACATTAACGCTCCTACAGCACTGAGGTATGGCTTTTCAGGACCAAGGATTTCTTCATCATCCTTTTTGGGACCAAGAGGGTCATCACTTAAGCTTCTAACTACCATTGGGCTGGTCAATGGGTGAGCTTGGTCCATATTAAATCGCTTGAGTACCTTTTCGATATAAGCCGATTGATGCACAAGGATTCCTCCTTTGATGTACTCAAGTTGTAATCCCAAACAGTACTTTGTTTTGCCTAGGTCTTTCATTTCGAATTCTGCTTTTAAGCAGTCGACTGTTTGGGAGATCTCACCAGATGTTCCGAGGATGTTTAGATCATCCACGTATACTGCTATGATTACAAATCCTTTGTTTGAGTACTTCTTGATGAAGATGCATGGACTGATGGGGTCATTTTTGTAGCCTTCTTTGATGAGGTAATCGCTGAGGCGGTTGTACCACATACGCCCACTTTGTTTCAGTCCATACAAGGATTTGTTCAGCCTGATGCAGTATTGATCTCGAGATGCATTTTTGTCTTTTAGTTCAATGCCATCTGGGAGTCTCATATATATTTCGTTGTCCAGGGGCCCATAGAGATATGCGGTTACAACATCCATTAACCGCAGATCAAGATTTTCTCTTATGGCCAGACTTATGAGGAATCGGAATGTTGTTGCATCCACCACTGGAGAATAAGTCTCCTCATAATCGATTCCGGGTCTCTATGAGAATCCTTGTGCTACAAGCCGTGCTTTGTATCGAACGACTTCACCGAGTTCGTTCCTTTTGCGCACAAAGACCCATTTGTGGCCCACTGGCTTGATGTGTGATGGGGTCCGGATGATCGGACCGAACACGTTTCTGAGTTTGAGACTCTTTAACTCCACGTTTATGGCTTCTTTCCATTTTAGCCAATCTGTTCGATGTGTACACTGTGTTATTGACGTGGGTTCTAGATCCTCTTGCGTGAGCGCAACATCAAGTGCTACTTTGTATGCAAAGAGTGCATTTAAGTCGACTTCTTTTCAATTCCATTGTATTCCGGACATATTGTAATTGATGGAGATCTCATTGTTATCTTCTGAACCTGGAGATTCGGCGTCCCGAACTTCCATTGAGGGTTCATTAGATTGAGTCTCAGCCGCGGCTATGTCTGATATTGCAGGAATCCTGGTTTCGGTTATTGCACCTTTCTTTGATTTCCGGGGATTCTTATCTTTGGAACCGAGAGGTCTGCCCCGTTTGAGACGTGGTGCAGACTCTGTAGCAACTTGGGTCTGTCCCGTTGGGACAGCTATTCGTACTGGTGCATTACAAGCTGGGATGTACGATTTGGTTACTTTGGTCGGGTCAGCAAAGGAATCTGGCAATTGATTAGCTAGCTTTTGATAATGAATAATCTTTTGGATCTCTGAATCACATTCTAGAGTCCGAGGATCTTGCCAATTTAATGATGTTTGATTCCATGAAAGATCTTTGACCAGCTTGTTTGTCTCACCACCTAAAGAGGGATATACCGATTCATCGAATTGGCAATCCGCATATCTGGCCTTGAAGAGATCTCCAGTGGTTGGCTCGAGATATCTTATGATGGTGGAAGAGTCAAAACCAACATATATTCCCATCCTTCTTTGAGGTCCCATTTTGGTTCGATGTGGTGGAGCAATGGGTACATATACTGAACACCCAAATGTTTTGAGATGGGAGATGTCTGGCTCATGACCCGAGAGTAGTTGGGATGGGGAATATTTGTGTTCACTAGATGGCCGGATGCATATGAGTTCAGCAGCATGTAATACTGCATGTCCCCATGCTGAGGCCGGGAGCTTTGATCTCATGAGTAATGGTCGGGTTATCCATTGAATGCGTTTAATGAATGATTCAGCCAATCCATTTTGAGTATGGACATGTGCTACAGGATGTTCCACGGTTACCCCCATGGCCATACAGTAGTCATTAAACGCTTGTGAGGTAAATTCACCAGCATTGTCAAGGCGGATAGTCTTTAGTGGGAAGTCAGGGAAATGGGCCCGCAATTTGATGATTTGGGCCAAGAACCTAGCGAAGGCTTGGTTCCGAGAGGACAAGAGACAAACATATGACCAACGGGTCGATGCGTCTATAAGGACCATGAAGTACCGGAATGGTCCGGAAGATGGATGTATAGGTCCACAGATATCGCCCTGGATTCTTTCTAGGAAATGAAGTGTTTGTTTAGAGATTTTAACTGGTGAAGGCCGAGTGATCAATTTGCCTTGAGAACAAGCTGTGCACATGAGGTGTTGAGGATAAGCTCGGTTTTCTTTGAGGGTATGCCCTTGAGAGTTTTGAATTAGTTTACGCATCATATTTGCACCGGGATGACCGAGCCGGTCGTGCCAAATAGTATAATCAGTAAACCGGGCTTTGAGAGTGGTATTAGCTTCAATCATACTGACTTTAGCATGGTAAAGTCCAGTAGAGAGCGCGGGTATGGTTTCGAGGATTTGTTTATGGCCGTCTACGGTTTTAGTGACTAGGAGGGATTCTTTGTTCCCTTGACCTTGGGTTTCTATGTGGAAACCATTCTGTCTTATATCCTTGAAGCTCAGAAGGTTTCTCTTCGAACTAGGAGAATATAGAGCATCTGGTATTTCAAGTTGTGTGCCATTTGATAGCAACACATAGGCATGGCCATATCCTTCGATAAGGTTTGAGGGACCCGCGATGGTGCTAATATTTGCGGTTTGATAGGTTAGGTTTATGAAGTAACTTTTGTTTCTTAAGATAGTGTGGCTGGATCCACTATCTACGACTATGGTTTCCATTTGCTAGTGTGCTTCATTATGAATAGAAGATAGGATTCAGTATTGAGGAATTCAGAAAATATGATAAATCATAAAGTAAAGCAGTGTCTGAGAATAAAGGCAAATGGAAAAAAATGAAACAAATCCCAAAATGAAAAAAATAAAGAACAAAATCAAATTATATCAGAGTTTCAGATGATTGAATTAATCGAGGAGATCAGCTGTTTCATAGTCCATGGGGTCGGTCTGCTCGTTTGTGGTGTTCTCATCATCAAGGAGGTCGTCACCTTCCAGGTTAGCAGCATCGACTGGCTGAGTCATGTTGGCTTCAGCAGGAGCTTTTCCGTACTTCTGGTATAGATCGCAGTGGATCTTGGGGGTGCGACATTGCTTTGTTGGGTGGTTGAACATCCCACATCTGGTACAAGCAGAGTGATCGGGGTTGGTGTGGCGGGTCGGCTTGGTGATGCCTCGACCACGACCAGGACCATAACTGAGGTTAGGTCGGTTGCCACGACCATGTCCGCGTCCACGTCTTCCACGTCCATGTCCTCGGCCATTACCACGTCCATTACCACGTCCACGGCGGTGATCTGAGGATCTATCGGGTTGAACATGGTAGGACTCTTGACGAGAAGCTGGGACAGGAGCCGATCCCGGGGGCCTCATAGCGCTGTTCCTCATAAGCAGCTGGTTATTCTTCTCAGCGAGGAGAAGACAGGACAACAAGTCTTCGTACAATGTGTGTTTCATTGCACGGTATTGTTGTTGGAGCACAACATTCTCTGTGCTGAATGTGGATAATGTTTTCTCGAGGAGATCATTATCTGTCACATTCTCGCCACAGAGTTTCCGGATGGCAACAATACGAAAGAGTTCGTTGTTGTAATCATCTACGGATTTGTAGTCCTGGAACCGAAGGTTCTTCCAGTCGAAATCTGCCTGAGGCAACTGGACCATTTTCTGATGGTCATATCGCTTTTTCAGCGCTTGCCACAATTCAAGTGGATTCTCAAGAGTGAGATATTGCTGCTTAAGGCTCGGGGCCAGATGATGGCGTATGTGACATATCGCCTGAGACTGTCCCTTACGGGATGCGGTGTTACCGTCGGTAATACATGCATCGAGTTCTTTCGATGCAAGGAACAAGCGCATGTCTAGGGCCCACTCGAGGTAGTTATCCCCGGAGACGTGAAGGGCCTCGAATTCACATTTCTGAATGTTTGACATCTGAAACATGAGATTGATTTTGTTAGGGATTGTTTTGAGAAAATTTTGAATGCTGATGATGAAACTTTCTATTTTGAGAATATTTCTATTTTAGGAAAGTTTCTAAATTTGGAAAGTTTCTAATTTGGGTAATTTTCTAAATGAGGAAAGTTTCTATGTCGGGAAAATTTCTATATGAGGAAAGTTTTTATATGAGGAAACTTTCTATTAGAGGGAACTTTCTCGGAAATAGTAAATTTTAAAGGGTATGGTTTTAGTTACCCCGAACATGATATCGGTTTAATAGCTGTGATTTAATCGGTTAAAGCCGAATATAATTTCGGTTAATGAGAACCAGGTTTAGCCGGTTTTAGGCGGTTTAGGAGGAACCCTAGGGGAGCCGAATATGATTAGGGTTTTATCTAGGGTTTTAACGGTTTGGAAAACATATTTTGGATGTGATTTCGAGATCTATAGGATCTGTGGTCGATGGTTTTAATAATTTCACAAGGACAACAAAGAAATCACGTGAAAAGGACTAGGGTTTAAGCATTATGACTTACGATTTTGAAGATTACAAAATCGTGAATCAAGCTTAGGATTTAGGGTTGATTTTCTTAGTTTATTCAATCAAGTGTTTCAAGCAAGAGAATCAACAATCAAATAAGCTGCAACAAGCTTATTAAACATGAAGAAAATCGAATAGGTTTATGCCATAAACATGGCCAAAAACGGTTGTTAGGTTTTTGTAGATTAGGGTTTTATAAAACGAGTTTAAAACCTTTGAACATGCATAAACTTGTAATTTAAACAATCAATCAACAAGTTATCAATCAATCATCAGAGTATCAAACACTTTCAATCAGTTAGAGATCGATTTTTTTTTTTTTTTGTTTTTTTTTTTTTATAGGGTTTTGAAGTGTTTAAACAACAGGTTCTATGGCTCTCAGTTTTAGAAGATACCTTTTCCACAGGCTAATGAAACTGGGAGCTAATAGACCTCAGTTAGCCGCTACAAATTCCAAGGATTGATCACCAAAACTGGAGAAGCTGCTGGTTGAAGAAGGAAAAACTCGGATCTGGTTTTTTTTTTTTTTTTTCGGTTGATCGTCGTGTACTGTAAGTGTGCGTGAGGGCGCGTCCGACGTTGGATCGACAAACGGTTTTCACCAGTAGATTCGACTCGTCGAGGGCTTCGATTTGATATGTAGATCGTCTTCTGGTTCCTCACGGTTTGGAAGATATGCGTCTTTTAAGTTTCGACTTGCTTTTAGGGTTTTGGTGGTGGCCGGATTTATTAGGGTTTTTCGCTCAGAGAGTCTTATCGTGCTGATAACGTGTTGTGAAAACTTAGAAACTTTATTAATCACTGGAATGTATATATAGAGTACATAGGGAATCTAGGTTAAGTACAATGCTCTGATGCGCCTAATGGGCCGGTATAAAAGTCCATATATGATATGTGTTATAACAATTAAAGGATAAATAGAAGATATCTCAAGTCAAAGCAAGATCCGTGATATACATACACTTCAAAAGCTGATATATATATATATATATATATATATATACCCTTTGTTTTTGGGCTCAAACCAAAACGGCAAAGGTTCCAATCATGGCCAAGTGCCAACAAAAGATGACTCTTCTTCTTCTTGAAAAGTTTCTATGGACTAGAACATAACAAAGACTAACATTATAATCGAAAAAAAAAACCATAGCAAAGACTTTTTATCCAAAAGAAAAAAGAACATAACAAGACTTTATCTAGTGAAAATTATGAAAGCTATATATGTAAATGAGAAAGATCTCACTGGGAGGAATAATAGATGAAAATGGTCAACTCATGCACAGAAGTTTAAGAATGAATAAATGATATATTGGACGGAAAAGTGCATAATAAGAAGTCAACTCAGGTAAGAAAACTACAGATTGAATAAATTGCATTAATTTCACTGACAGATTCCAACCAAACGGGTATTTCATCTAATAGTCTATGTTCACTAGATTATGACATGCCTTCTGCGTCAATGTGTGTCAATCTCCTTGGTCTCTAAACCCTTGAGCCAAAATAGAAAGAAAAGAACGATCCTTGATTATTGCATAAATTAAACGAATACAGAAAACACTCGAAAGGCAGAAGGATATAACAAGGTTTGTTTTTGGTTTGGACCTTGTCCAATAAGGGGATTCATTACATATATAAAAAGCATTACATTTTTTTTGGTCAAAGTCAAAAGCATTACGTATTATACTCGTGAATCACATAACCGTAAGTTCAAATTTTCAGGATCAAGCTAACCAAAGATATTCCCAGTCAATGAACTCCACCAATGCTTCACTTTAATCTTGCAGCTCCGGGGAACTTGATTCACATTTTTTATCAGTTTCTATAAACTATTTTTCATTTTTTTTATTTGGTTCGAAATAAGAAACGATTTAGACTTTGTCTCCCAGTTTGTTTCTGTTCAAGAAAAACAAAATATCAGAAGAAGTACGTAAACAAGAGCGCTCTTAACCTATAAAAAAAAAGATAAAGAGACAGTGATTTTGATTTGATGATTGCTTCTTACAAACTCTCGTGGTATGGGGAATATAGCATCTATAACTTCACACTAAACATGGAAAATTGCAAAAAACAATTTCAAGGTATTGGGTTTTAACTTAAAACAATCGAAAGAAAATGTATTAGAAAAATATTCCAAGTTATTGAAATATTCCAACGAGTTTTGTACTAATACTTGACAGAATTCACATCACTTATATAAAATTTTTTTTTTGGATCTTTATGATACATTTCTAACAAAATTAACTTTAGACGGAATCTTGAAAGATTTTCGTTGTAAAATTTCTAACGTCGGAATTTTTTCCTACAAAATTTTATGTTTTCTTGTATGAATGATTATCGCAAGTCAACCAAATATATGATATATCTAGTTGCTATTAAATATCTAGTTGCACTCAATGACCACCAAATAAACTATAATTCACAAACTAATAAAAAAAAAATTTGAACATGATATTCTCTGTATATTCTATATTAATACCCTTTTTCTTTTTTTTCTTATATTTTCTTTTTTTCCCTCTTTTTCTCTCTTACCATCTTCTCTCTTGATTCTCTTTCTCTCCTTCCACGATATTCTCCAAATGTCTCCTTTGATAATCCCCAACTCATTCACGACCTCTTCTGGAATCTTTGTTATGCAATTGGTTTACTTAAATTGTTGAACTTTAAAATATGGATCTAGAAATTGAATTGAATTAAATTGTAGATGGATCTAAGACTTAGATCAGAAGTGTTAGCTCTTCAGGAAAAAGCTGAAAAATATTTTGTATAAAAATTCAATTTCAATTGATTATCAGAAGTCATGTCATGCTCCACCTTCTTCACCATTGCTACACTCTGTTGTTGTTGATAACATGCTCTTGCGATCTTCTTCTCCGCCGCAGCCTCTCTCTCCAACTCAATACCACCGGTCCACTACAGTCTCTCTCGTGCATGAATTCTCACCAGAAATTAACCAATGGGAGCCTCCTGCCCACATCAAGGTTCATATCAACGAATACCTAGATTTGTATATAATGGCTATTAGTATAGAACGTCTATTTGTATAGAATGTTTATTTTTTGTTTTCAGATACAAATTTATAACAGAAGAGCTTTTTGTCATTGTGGTTTTGATGTTTTGCTTTCGTTGTTAACAGACATGCAAAACTTAGGATTCTTAAAGCAAAAAAGTATAAAATAGTACTAGAAAAAATAGATGTGCTGTGTTATTAATAGATTAGCTATGTATCTGGTTTTTAAAAAATAGACATACTATGTTATATAACAAAAATAGACTTTTTATTTTATTTGTACCATTATTGACGTATGAAAAAATTTTGGATGCATTTTCAAAATTCAAATCATATTAGATGTGAAAAAATATCAGTGTTTTTCTCTTATCCTAATACAAGCTTCAACTAATTAATAATTTCTGAATAATGTAAAAAACAAAATTTATGAGATAGCTATATGTGCACTAAATAGAAACTGAATAAAAAGTACAGTCTAATTAGGTTTTTTCTTTTGCAGAAGGGATAAAAGCTCGTGTGGTTGGTGGGAAGGATTTTTTCGTCAACTTTGTTGATAAAAAACCAAAAACCTAAATACTCACTTATCATAGTTATATTCTTAATAACTTTTGTATTTTTGGTTATACACTTAATTCACCCTATATAAAAAGCATTACATTTTTTTTGGTCAAAGTCAAAAGCATTACGTATTATACTCGTGAATCACATAACCGTAAGTTCAAATTTTCAGGATCAAGCTAACCAAAGATATTCCCAGTCAATGAACTCTACCAATGCTTCACTTTAATCTTGCAGCTCCGGGGAACTTGATTCAGTTTTTTTTTATCAGTTTCTATAAACTATTTTTCATTTTTTTTATTTGGTTCAAAATAATAAACGATTTAGACTTCGTCTCCCAGTTTGTTTCTGTTCAAGAAAAACAAAATATCAGAAGAAGTACGTAAACAAGAGTGCTCTTAACCTATAAAAAAAAAGATAAAGAGACAATTGTTTTGATTTGATGATTGCTTCTTACAAACTCACGTGGTGTGGGGAATATAGCATCTATAACTTCACACTAAACATGGAAAATTGCAAAAAACAATTTCAAGGTATTGGGTTTTAACTTAAAACAATCGAAAGAAAATGTATTAGAAAAAAATTCCAAGTTATTGAAATATTCCAACGAGTTTTGTACTAATACTTGACAGAATTCACATCACTATATAAATTTTTTTTTTGATTTTTATGATATGTTTTTAACAAAATTAACTTTAGACGGAATCTTGAAAGATTTTTGTTGTAAAATTTCCAACGTCGGAAATTTTCCCTACAAAATTTTATGTTTTCTTGTATGAACGATTATCGCAAAAGTCAACCAAATATATGATATATCTAGTTGCTATTAAATAGAAGTCATGTACTGTTATATATGGAGCTTTGACATTAGATCAACTTGGTAGGTTTTACATTGTTTAAACAACAAGATAACATCAGGTGCTTTGATTTAATATTCACCTTGTTCACAAATTGTAATATTAATGTATATGTTTTTTTGTTAGACCAGTTGAGACGTGCTGGAACGAGGAAGATGTAATTTAGAAAAAAAAAATTCAACTATCTTTTTTCCTTTTGGAAAATCAATATATTCTCGCATATAATTCATACAATCTCTCGTATCAAAATTCTGTATGATAACTTAAAAATGGAATGTCATCGCAAACTGTTACTGGCGTTGAGCTTCGGGGCTTTTGCCCTTATACATCTTGTTCGAGCTCAACGTGATCAAGAAGGTAGTTTTCTGACGCTTGTTAATATATTTTGAAGTGTTTCATGTTCAATTTTTCACACATAAATATGATAATCAACCATGTTGTAAAAACTGAAGATTATCTATCTCTTCTTTCAATATTTTCTAATTGTTCTCCTTAAGCTTTATATTTTACTAAAAAGAAGAAAACGTTATTTGCACTAAAACTTTGTGTTTGGCCAGGATTCATCAGTTTGGACTGTGGTTTATCCCCTAATGAGTCTCCGTATACCGACTCAGAAACGGGATTAACATTCTCATCTGATGCCGATTTCATCCAAAGTGGTAAACGCGGTGAAGCTGAGGATGATGAGAACTATTCCTACAAGCAGTTCAAGAATCTTAGATACTTTCCAGATGGCATACGAAACTGCTATAATCTCATTGTAAAGCAGGGAATCAACTATCTCATTAGAGCCGGGTTCTCATATGGAAACTATGACGGTCTTAATGTGTCTCCCAAATTTCATATGCACATAGGGCCTAACATGTGGACTGCGGTGGTTGTGAGAACCGAACATTATCGAGAGGTCATATACATGTCAAAGTCAAGCTTATTGCAAATTTGTCTTGTCAAGACAGGAGAAACTATACCAGTGATATCAACCTTGGAACTACGACCATTAAGAAATGATTCATACATGACTGAACTCGGTCCCTTGCAGCTAATATATCGACGGGCCTATACAAGCGATACTTCCGGTTATATAAGGTACGTAAAGTCAGCTTGAGCAACTCTTGTATCTATTTTTCAAAACCTCTTATGAAACATATTTATTTATTAAATATCATATTAAATGCGCACCTTTGTAAATTGAATTAGTTAAAACTTGCAATCCCATTGTTATTTTTATGTTTTCAAACAAAATATTGACTAAATGAGCCACATATTTTTTAGGAAACAAGATTCATTTTTTTGCATGACTAATCGAAAGTCTTTTTTTTTTTTCAGGTATCCTGATGATGTCCTTGATCGCATATGGGATCGATATAACTGGTTTGAAACAGACGTAAACACCACTCGCAATGTGACTTCCTCTAACCCTTTTGCAGTGCCAGATGCTGTAAGTAGGTCGGCCATTTCTCCTAGAAATTCCAGCAGACCATTGAGTTTTTTCTTGTCTCCAGACGAGAAAAGCGAAAAAGTTAGTGTATACTTTCATTTTGCCGAGATCCAAGCCCTAAATGCAAATGAGACTAGGGAATTCGACATTTTGTTGGATGGAATAGCTATCCACAGCGCTTATAGTCCTAAGGTGTTACAGTCAGAAACAAAATACAACATATCACCACAAAAATGCAGCTTAAGCTCCTGCGACTTGGACCTCGTAAGAACTCAAAGATCAACTCTTCCACCATTGATAAATGCTATCGAGGCCTTCAAGGTTTTAGAGTTTTTATACGCTGACACAAATCAAAATGATGGTATGTAACTATTATTCCTGTAAATATAGCATAACTAGGAATCACACTACTAGCAATTATGCGCATAGTCACGGATTAGTAATAGAAAATTAGTCACGGAAAAAATATTTTAGCTTTGTGGCTAATTTTTATCTGTCAGTATTTTGACTTTTTCGTGGCCTATGATATAGCGTATGCTGATTCTTGACTTCCTCCTTGGCCTCTATGTCAGTCAATGCTATGAAGAATATCCAAGCAGTTTATGGATTAAACATGATAAGTTGGCAGGGAGATCCGTGCGTCCCTGAAGTGTTGAAATGGGAAGGTCTAAAGTGCAGCTATACAAACAAATCTACCCCTCCAAGAATTATATCCTTGTAAGATCACTGTCCCATTTATACTTCCTCATGTTATAAGTTATATATAACTCATATCTCTCAAATATCTGATACTTTGAATACGTTCTGATAATATAAACAGATATTTATCATCACGTGGGTTAAAAGGGGTCATCACGCCTGCCTTTCAGAATTTGACCGAGCTTCAAAATCTGTAAATGCCTACTGCTTTTTTGTTAAAAAAGTTATCATCTGCTACATCATCATTCATCATAGCTATTAGGAAAATTAGAAATTTTACAACGATATAAATAACGATTTACCGTTCTAGTCATGGAAAACCTATACCCGAAATACTGAAAAACATATTGCTTCCTTTTTGTTAGCTTTCTCTTAATTTGCTTTCCAATATTTGCGTTTAAAAAAAAAAGGACAGAACCAAAAAAAAAAAGAAAAAAAACTATATATTTTGCATATCAAAGACAAAACTATATTGTTCAAAAAAAAAAAGACAAAACTATTTCGTTCAAAAAAAAACGAAAAAAATATTATACTATTGTTTTATTATAAATTTTAACACAAGGCATGAGAAAACAGTTATACTAATATATTATGGCCATGATTCTTCATATAATTTAAAGTCGTGTTTTATGTGACCACCATGTCATTGGTTTTTTTATCTTTATATATAACAATTTGGAAGAAAAAAAATGTATTTTTTCTCTATCCTACGAACGAAAGAATTACTATTTACATTTTTCATACGCTAGGGACTTATCAAATAACAGTCTCACTGGAGGCGTGCCGGAATTTGTAGCCAACATGAAGTCACTATCGATCATGTAAGTTGATGTAAACAAAGATTTATTTATTCTAGATTCGGATATTCTCAATGTAATGTTTTCTATACCTTGACAGAAATTTAAATTGGAACAATTTAACGGGTCCTCTTCCTAAGGCCATTCAGGATAGAGAAAAGAATGGACTAAAGCTAACGTAAGATTTTGCATTTCTCTTTTTGTTTTCATCAGTTCTCCACCGGTTTTGTTAGTTTCCTATCTTATTCAAGAACATTATATGGTATTAAGGATCAACGGAAACCCAAAGCTTTGTGCTGATGCGTCATGCAAAAATAACAATCAAAAGTACGTTTTACCAGTTGTTGCATCGACAGCATCTGTGCTCATCATTGTAGCTGTGATGATTCTCATTCTTGTTTTCAAAAAGAAAAAACCAACGCAAGGTACATAGTTAAAGATGGGATATATCCTTATATGTATATTTTAACGTGCATGGTGTTATATATACTAATGGAGATCAAATCTCCTATATATTTTCTGGTTGTTCACACACACGATTCTTTCTCTACAGTTCAACACGAAGTACCAAGTCGAACGTCGATAATTACGCAGACAAAAAGGTTTACTTATTCAGAGGTGGTTGCATTAACAGACAATTTTGAAAGAGTTCTTGGAGAAGGAGGATTTGGAGTAGTGTATCATGGTTCTTTGAATGGTACGCAACCAATAGCTGTCAAACTACTTTCTCAATCATCAGTACAGGGCTATAAGGAATTCAAAGCAGAGGTACGTTAAGGTTAATTCATTATCCATATGCTGTAATAGTGTAATCAATATACCTTCATAAAAATATAGATTGTACTGGCCCAAAAATATGTGTTGACATGGCTGGTCAGGTTGAACTTCTTTTGAGAGTTCACCACGTAAATTTGGTAAGTCTAGTCGGATATTGTGACGAAGAAGGCCACTTGGCTCTCCTTTATGAGTATGCACCCAATGGAGATTTAAAACAGCATCTCTCAGGTATAAATTTGACTACACAACATTTTAAAATGAAAGATTTACTTTCTATATTTCGATTCTTCATGTCTTTACTATATCACTCACATGTTCCGAAATATAGGAGAACGTGGTGGCTCCCCTTTGAAGTGGTCAAGTAGATTAAAAATTGTCACTGAGACTGCACAAGGTTCCATCTAAATTCAACATCCATCAATCATATTACATTAATTGTATGACATGAACGATATAATTATATATAGGTTTGGAATACTTGCATACGGGATGCAAGCCTCCAATGATACATCGTGATGTCAAAACAACAAATATACTTTTGGACGAGCATTTCCAAGCCAAACTCGCAGATTTTGGTCTTTCAAGATCTTTCCCAAACGGAGGTGAAACTCATGTGTCAACAGCCGTTGCTGGCACTCCTGGATATCTTGATCCTGAGTAAGTGCTACATCATCACACTAATTTTGCGCAACCTTGTTTTTATTCTTCATTTGACGTCAAGAAACTTCATGTCTTGCCTTGCAGATACTATCGAACAAATAGGTTGAATGAGAAAAGTGATGTATATAGTTTTGGGATTGTATTATTGGAGACTATCACTAGTCAACCTGTGATTCAACAAACCCGTGAAAGATCACACATAGCATCATGGGTGGGATACATGCTTACAAAGGGAGATATTGAAAACGTTGTGGATCCAAGACTCAGTAGAGACTATTATGAGCCTACGTCTCTCTGGAAGGCTCTTGAGATAGCAATGTCATGCGTGAATCCTTCTTCAGAGAAAAGACCAAACATGTCTCAAGTTACTAATGAACTAAAGCACTGTCTAACATTAGCCAACTCAAGGCAAGGAGTGAGACAGCAAATGAGTTCAAACAGTTCTGTTGAGCTGAGCGTGAGCTTTACCTCCGAAGTTACCCCTAACGCACGGTAACTCATGCCAACAATGGCAGATCGCTAAGGACTGCAAAGTTCCTGTAACACCAAAATAAAAAAAAACATAAAATTTAAAGGTTTCGAAGTTTCCTTGATTTATTTTCGTGAATATTATCTTTGGTCGTTTATCGATACTAGTACTACGTTGTTTTTACCTTTGCTTGTCCTCGTATATGATTTTATAGCTATGAGTTGTTGGGCTTTTCTAGCTCATGTTCAACTCTTTATTAATTAATATGATATTATTTACTTTAGGTTCAAGTGATAAAGTTTACACGGATTTTTTTGGGTTTTTTTTTAAAAGATCTCGTACTAATTACTTTTAGACCTTATTTATATATTAGATACTCTTTGTCTAAACTTTCAATGTGGGATTTGGATTGATATCCCAACAATCTTTCTTTCAAACCAAAGACCACATAAACCCGTGGCATCCTAACCTCCTGCGAAACCTGGCATCTATCTTGTACCACCTTACTCACCTAGGAACTCGCCCCCTGATTTTCTGCATCGTCAAGAAGACTTTCGACACAAGGCACTGGCACCCCTAATCGCAAGATCACCTTAAGGGTTCTCTCTTCCACACCGAAGACATAGCCCACACGCCACATCCACTTGTCTAGGTCCACATTTTTCAAAACCTAGTTTTGATACCAATTGTTGGGTTTTTCAAGTCCATATCCAACTTCTTATTAGTATGATATTGTCCGCTTTGGATCTCAGTGGCAAAGCCAGCACGAATTTTTTTTTTGGCTCTTTCTCAAAAAGCCTCATACTAATTACTTTTAGACATGACTTATATACTAGACCATCTTGGTCTAAACTTTCCGGTCTAAACTTCCGATGTGGGACTTGGATTGATATCCCAACAATCCTGCCCTCAAACCAAGAACCACACAAACTTGTGGCCTCCCAACCCCCTACAAAACCTGGCACATATCTTGTACCGCCATACACACCAGTAGAACTCTTCACATAACCCTTGCGCAACCGTTAGGAAAACTTTCGACACAAGTCACCAGCACCTCTTTATCGCTAGGTCACCTTGAGAGCTCTAGCCTCCCACACCGAACACACAGCCCACACCCACTTGTCCTGATCCACCTTTTCTAGATCCTCACTTTGATACTAATTGTTGGGCTTTTTAAACCCATGTCCAACTTGAATTTGGTTTTGGGTGTTGAGTTTTGGAATTAAGTTTCCAAAATGGACAAATGCTAGTGATCATACTCTCTTCAAAACATCATATAGAAAGGGTTTTAAACAAGATTATTGAAGATTTGACATTCTCATAGTATTGAACAAGATTATTGATCATACTTAATATGTGAATGCTAGACAGACACTTCTTACAAAGAAAGCTAGTTTCATTTACATGTAATTAGTGATTACTTGATCCAGCAAAGATCTTTTCTATTGATGTATTTTTTCTCATATTTTAAAATTTTACAAAGAAAACTTTAACAAGCTATATTTTTAACTTATAACTCGCCTTATGGACCATTGCATCGTAACCTTTATTGAGTTTAACTTCAAAGTAACGAGTACCTAAAAGGCTAAAACAGGTGCCTTTTATTATTAGCAGGATCTATCAATGCTACATATACCGGAGAGATGAAAAAGAAAAAAAACAAAGAACACGCAGATCAAAGAGAAAATGTTAGACCTGATTTTCATTTATTGCCATAACGCATAGGTAATTTTTTCTTAATAAAATGTTCGAAATGGAAAATAAACCCCATTATTGAGGAAAGCTGACATCATATCTGCCTCTTGTTTCACCTAGTCAAAAACAGGTTTCAAAAACTAAGACTAGCTCCATCGCCTAAGAGCATTTCCAATGGTTTTTCATTTTTTACTTTTTCCTTCATTTTGAAGATAAAAATGAAGAAATGTTCTCCAATGATGCTTCAAATTCATCTTCAAAATGAAGAAATGAACAGTGTTCCTTCAAATTTGAAGGAATACTGTTCATTTCTTCATTTTTTGAATGTGAACTTTTTTTTTTACAAAATGTATAATTAACTTTCTACATGCTTTGTTTATGCCCAAACAAAATTTATATGTTTTTTTATCCAATTAATTTTAAAACTGTTAATTTTTTAATTAAATTATAAAGTAAAAATACAGTAAACACAATAAAAATATACAATAACATATATTATATAGAAAATACAAGAACATAGCTCACAACAAAATTAAAAATACATAATTAATACTGAATTATAAATAATAAATTCAACATAACATAAACTAACAACTTAATAATTTAGAAAATCACTTCCAAGTCCATTAAGATTATTAAAATACTGTCCAAATGAAGTTGATGCTGAAGGAGGAGTTTGCTGGTTTGTTCTTATATATTTACATTATGTATTATAATTTTCTTTATATAATAAAAATTTTTAATTATATAAAATTTCTAAATTTGGTTGAATAATTATTCTACATAAATAAATAGGTGAAAATTCGTAAAACTAAAAAGTATAGGACTTTGTTAGCAATTAATAAAAAAATAGAGATAAAATATGCTTGGAATATTCTTTTTGAAGAAAAAAATGAAGAAAGTTTTCTCCAATAGTTTCTTTATTTTTTTCTTAAAAAATGAAGAAACTTTATTTTTGAAGGAAAAAATGAAAAAACCATTGAAGATGCTCTTAGGGTTCTAAGAGAAAAAAAGTGTGTTAAAATTAAATGAAAAATGCTTTATTGTAGGATCGATGTGAGAGTCTTTTAAACAGCTGGTGGTGTTTAATTGGTTGAGGGAGGAAGCTTAAAATTTGGATCAAAAACAAATAGCCTCCACTTGAGCCAAAATGTAGTGTCTGGGCTGGAAAAACTCAAAAGCCCGATGGAAAAATTGTCAAACTCGAAAGAAAATTGCAGAAGGCTTTTGGAAGAAAAAGAAAAAATCAGAGTCGAAGAGAGACTTGTCAAAATGGGTTTATATTTAATTAAATTTTAATGGATTAAAAATCGGACTTGTAAAAATAAGCTCTTACCAATTTGGGCTTGTCAAAATGGATATATAATAATTAGCTCATTACGATGTTAAGAATCCTTCAGGGTATTAGGGTTGGATATGCAAAACTAAAAGGAGATCTTAACTTTTTAAATTCTCAAATTTACTATTAAAAAATATATAAGAGACTTTCATAAATCTTAGACCATCTTCATTGCAGTCTCTAGAGAGTCTCTTGCTCATAGTTTACATTAGATAGAACTGAATCCAGTCCAAACTGTTTAGAAACGTTTTTTATTTCAGAACAATAAGAGACTGTCTCTTGTGCTATGTGTATCCGCATAAATAAACAAACATTTTTATATTATTATTATATTTTAAAAAAAACCCAAATAAAATTATACCATTGAATGGATAAAAATAAATGTTTCTTATCAAAATCTCTTAATCCAAAATAATAATAAATAATTGCTTAAGAGATCCAAATAGATCTCTGGTATAATCATGCTTTTAGGGATGAAAATGTTTTAACATGCAAGACTGCCTTTAGTGTCTGTATATGTCCTATTATTCCAATTCACATAAAATAACTGTAAAATATATATAGAAAAAAGGCGAATGCTACAGAAAAGCATATAGTTCAAATTAACTTTTTGTAGATCAGAGAAGCTGTAACAGTTAATGATCACTTTCTGGGTCTATCTTGTAGTTCCTTAAGAACTTATAAGCTTAGAACACAAGATTAAAGAATTAGCTCTCTTTATTATTGCTTAGAAAAATTCCTCAAAACCTAAACAACTTCTAGGGTTCTCTTATGTTTGTCACAAGCTCAACAAAACATATATATATATAGGTATAGATTTCCTTTTCTATTCCTAATTCTAATTGGCCTATCTTATTCTTAATTCTAACTCAATTAGGATATCTTGGGCCTTAAGCTATTGAAGCTTATCCAACATTCACCCCTCTAAGCTTCAAGTTATCTTCAGAAAGATCTTGAACTCCTATCAAGTCTCTCATCTTCTTAAACTTTAGTCTTGCGAGGGCTTTTGTTAAAACATCCGCGCATTGCTCTTCACCTGGTACATGCTCGACTCCGATTTGATCTTCTTCGACGCATTCACAGATGAAATGATATCGCTTGTGGATGTGCTTGCTCCGGCCATGGAAGACTGGATTTTTGGTAAGTGAAATGGCGGATTTGTTGTCAATACGAATGATAATCTTTTGAACCTTCCAACCCGTGATTTCACTTAACAAATCTTGGAGCCAAATCGCTTGTTTGGCAGCTTCCGTGGCAGCCATGAACTCGGCTTTGCAGGAAGACAGAGCAACTCTTTCCTGCTTCTGTGAACACCAACTGATTGGTGAATCACCAAAGTAAAAGACGTGTCCGGTCGTACTCTTTCCATCGTCAGGATCTACGTTATGACTGCTGTCACTATAGCCAATAATCCTCTTAGATCCTCCTCTTTTGAACTTCAGACCGAACGACAATGTTCCTTGGAGGTACCTTAGTACTTGTTTCAGTACTTGACCATGTGACTCCTTAGGAACTTGCATGTACCTACTTAATACCCCAACAGCAAAAGAGAGATCATGCCTTGTGTGCAAAAGATACCTTAGGCAACCGATCCTTCTTCGATACAAGGTAGCATCGATTTCAGGTTCTCCTTCTTGACCTTTGGACATGTTCAATCCAAACTCCATTGGTATATGAGTAGGATTGCACGTATCTAGGCCAGCTTCCTTCAATATTCGGCGCGCATATGCCTCTTGCTTGATCTCAATTCCTTTGTCACTTTGCTTGACTTCTATGCCGAGGTAGTAAGTAAGTCTACCTAGATCTGACATCTCGAATTTCGTCGACATCCCCTGTTTAAACTCCTTGATGATTTCAAGTGTATTTCCTGTTACAAAGAGATCATCAACATAGATGGCAACTATTAGAAGATTTGCTCCTTCTTCCTTGCGATACACAGAACTCTCTCTTGAACATTTTTTAAACTTCATGCTTTTTAAAATCTGATCAAGCTTAGTGTTCCATGCTCTTGGTGCTTGTCTTAAACCATACAGAGCTTTAGCAAGTTTGAAAACTTTGTGCTCTTCTCCCTTCTTTTCAAATCCTTCTGGTTGTGAGACATACACTTCTTGGCTTAGTTCACCATGTAGGAAAGCCGTCTTAACGTCGAGATGGTGGATTTCCCAGCCATGAGATGCGGCTAGACCAATAAGCAATCGAATGGTCTCTATTCTAGCTACAGGGGCAAAGACTTCTTCAAAGTCAATTCCCTCTTGTTGCACATACCCTTTTGCAACTAGCCTAGCCTTAAACTTATTTGTGGACCCATAAGCATTCCTTTTTACCTTGAATACTCACTTAAGTCCTATAATTTTTGCTCCGACTGGTCTATCTACAAGACTCCATGTCTTGTTTTTGTTTATTGAGTCTATCTCCTCTTTGCACGCCTTTGTCCACTGAACCAAACCTTTTGCTTCGCTAAAGTTTCTTGGTTCATCGTTTAGCGCAAGCAGAAGTATCTCACACTCAATGTCTGCTGAGTAGAGAACATGATCTTCAAAACGTTTAGGACGTTTCACTTCTCGCGTTGATCTTCTCAGCTGAGGTTGTGCGCTTACTTTTGCCTGTTCTTGAATATCGACTGTGCTATTTTCTTCAGTTTCCTGTACCGGTTCAGTTTCGTTCTCAGAGTTTTCTTGGTGATTGCTGGAGGAGTATGGTCCTTGTCCTTCGTCTACCTCACTTCCCCACGTCATATGAAACATCCCTGGTTCAGAATTACTGTTTTCATCGGCTCCCTTCCAATTCCAACTTTTCTTTTCATCGAAAACAACATCTCTGCTTACAATGATTTTCTTAGTTGTTGGGTCATAGAGCCTGTACGCCTTAGATCCTGGCTCGATTCCAAGGTGTACAAGAGTCTTTGATCGATCATCAAGCTTCCTTAAGTAGACAGATTCGTTCTTTGCGTAAGCAACACATCCGAATACTCTAAGATGATCGATCCTTGGCTTCGTCTTTCTCAAGCATTCGTATGGTGTCTGGTTCTTCAATGCTTTTGTAGGGACTCGGTTTATCAGATATGTCGCATGACGTATTGCTTCACCCCATAAGACATTTGGAACCTTCATTGCTTTGAGAATACTCCTTGCCATCTCCATTAGTGTGCGATTTCTCCTTTCCACCACACCGTTTTGCTGTGGTGTGTAAGGGGCTGTCAAGTGTCTTTTAATTCCATTCTGATTGCAAAAATCATGGAATTCCTTCGAGGTAAATTCCCCACCTCTGTCTGTTCTTAATGTTAAGATCGTTTTGTTGAAGTCCTTCTCAACAAGAGTATTAAACGCTTTGAACTTCTCGAATGCCTCACCTTTTTCTTTCATTAAGATCGTCCACATGTATCTTGCGTAATCATCAATGATCACGAAGATGTATCTATTTCGAGCAAGAGTGGCCGGTGATATGGGTCCACACAAATCGGCGTGAAGAAGCTCTAATACCCTGGTTGCTCGATATTGAGTTGCTTTTGGGAAGGCTCGACGTGCTTGCTTCCCAACCAAGCAGGACTCACATAACTCCTTTTCACATGCGATTTTAGGTAAACCTTGAACCAACTCAAGCACTGACATTTTCTTAATCGTTTTGAAGCTGATATGCCCAAGTCTTGCATGCCACCTCCATGTATCTTCATCGATCTTTGCATGTAGACAGATCGGTTTTCCTATCTTGAGGCTAATCTTATAGAGTCTATTTGGCGTTCTAGTCACCTTTACTAGAAGTCGTCCACTTGGATCTCGTAATGTCAGATAGTCTCTCTTCATTCTAACATCGCAACCGTACTCTGTAGCTTGTCCCAAGCTAAGTATGTTGCTCTTTAGCGATGGAATGAAGTATATATCTGTTAGTAGCTGCTGTTCACCTGTTTTTCCTTCAAACAGAATTGATCCTTTCCCACCGATATCAACACATGAACCGTCTCCAAATTTAACCTTTCCTTTGATGTTTTCATTCAGTTCTGAGAAGTAGGATCGCACACCTGTCATGTGATTGCTTGCACCGTTATCCAAATACCATATTCCTTCTTCTCTTTCGCTGGATTCAAACTTCTTTGGAATTACCCTTTCTTCATTGAGGAATATGATCTCATGCATGTACAGTGCTTCATCTGCTTCCTCTGTTTCAACTTTGTTCAACTCTTGAAGCTTTTTCTTCCGTTCAGGACAAACCGATACGAAGTGCCCCTGTTTGTCGCACCGAAAACATACAATCTCTGATCTATCCTTCTTGTCGTTGCCTCTTCTGCGGCCTCTTCCTCGAGAGCCTCTTCCTCGGCCTCGACCTCGAGAGCCTCTTCCTCGGCCTTGTGAGCCATCGTGACTTTCTTGATTCCCTTGTGTTGCGGTGTTTGTGAACAACAGATTTCCTTGAGGTTCGGCTTGAACCTCTTCTTTGATACGTTCCTCGTACGCCTTGAGCCGTCCAACTATGTCTTCCAATCTAGTCATGTTTAGGTCAAGGACCTGCTCTAAAGACGCAACTATTTGGATGTATCTGTTTCTTGGCAAACTTTGAAGAAACTTCTTAACCATCTTCGTCTCTTCAATATTTTGCCCTAGAGCTGAAGACTTTGAGGCTAGCTCCGAAATCTTGCTAGAGAAGGTGTCGACAGTGTCTGTGTCAGTCATCTTCAGCCTCTCGAATTCAGCCATTAGGGTTTGGAGGCGTGCCTCTTTTACCCTTTCTGCTCCTAGATTCCGCGACTTGATTGCTTCCCATATCGCTTTTGGTGTATCATGATCGCCGACTAGTAGCACAAGACTTTCTGGAATCGACTGAAATAGCAGTGCCGTTGCAATATCATTCTTCTCTGCTACTTCCGATCCAGGTTCGATTGTATCCCAGACTTTATGAACTCGTAGGGTCACCTTCATTCTCATAGACCATACCGTGTAGTTCGTTTGAGTAAGCATCGGACATTGGATCGCAGAAGATGAAGGAGGCGTCTCCTTTCGTGTGGCTGTGACGGTTATTTCCTTTGATTCCTCTCCTTTGGAATCGTCGTCGTCAGCCATCGTCGTAGGTTTGCTTCTTCTTCTTCACCGATAACTAAGGCTCTGATACCACAATGTAGTTCCTTAAGAACTTATAAGCTTAGAACACAAGATTAAAGAATTAGCTCTCTTTATTATTGCTTAGGAAAATTCCTCAAAACCTAAACAACTTCTAGGATTCTCTTATGTTTGTCACAAGCTCAACAAAACATATATATATATAGGTATAGATTTCCTTTTCTATTCCTAATTCTAATTGGCCTATCTTATTCCTTATTCTAACTCAATTAGGATATCTTGGGCCTTAAGCTATTGAAGTTTATCCAACATATCTTTGGTCCTCCAAAGTGATGTTTTTGCACCCCCAATCAGTTTGGCGAATCATTTAAACACAATAGTTATTTCCACTAGAGTTTCTCTACCAAATCTCATAATTATTTAGAAATTTGTTGTTGACATAGTTCACCTCCTTAAGATCATATATTTGACTTTTGGTACGAGATATTGAGATGTTAACGTAGGTAAGGTTGGACCAAAAAATTAGAAATCATAATCATAAAAAGTGAGCAACACAATTAGGTCACAACAAATTCCAAGATTTTTCCTAAGAATGCTGAAAAAAATATTTAATGAAAATCTTGCAGGTCCATTAGATATTGATGTCATGAGATTAGTAAATAGACCAATATTAATTTCACATTGTGTTGAATATTATAAGTTCTCCCTTAACTCACATGACATATGTTTTTCTTAGGCTCGCATGCATCCACATATCCATTAACCAAACCCAAATTACATAAATGGGTACGAGATGCAATATGTCGAGCTAATTACGATCAGATTAGTTAACCGGAAATGCATACAGAGTGAATTTTCTTAAGAACCTTGAAATTATATTTCATTTTCAGATAAAAACATGGACGGCCACGCGGTATTGTTGCATAGACAAAATTTGTAACTCTTTTTTTTTTCCTTTTCGATATATTATATATATGAGCATGCATTGATATAGTATCCCCTAGCATGTATATTTTGTTTTCTTTCTACTTTCTAGGAATGAGAACGGGTTATGTGTGTGAACACGTTGAAAATGCATGGCTCAGTTTATAGCAACGTCTCGTGCAAATGAAATGTCGTCCCTTTTTTCTAAGCGTTTAATGCTCCATAAAAATTAAATTTGGTTGGCTTCCAAAATTCATTAAAGAAATCTCTAAAGTTGATCAATTATATAAAAAAGATAACCCCTCTAAATTATTAGATTGATAGTGATTCAATACTCTCGCATGATTTTTATAGAGTGTATATAACGATGTATTTAGGTCTTATTTTTAAATATGTAGTTTCAACGTATGGAGTTTTGTTCGTTCAATTATTTTGAGTTACTGTCTTATGATTGGTATATTCGTTCTGTCGGATCAACAAAAAGAAGAAAGAATTTTGAGTCGAACATTCTCAAAATATAATTCCTTCATTCATCGAAAATGACCATAATTAACAAGCTTTCGTAGTGGATGTGGTCAATTTGGACACAAGGCTTCCCGTTTTCTCCTTCTGAGAGTAGATAAGTCAGGCCATAAAGTTATAACATATGCTCCAGAGGTTGATGTGAGTCCCATGGACTTTGACTCAAACAGAAATGTAAGGGGATTGACACTTTTGGCTTCTAAAACCGGTAGTCTCGCACTCGGCTGGAAATGTTATGGCATCAATAGCCGTGGATGTGCTTAAAAATACAGTCATTACTGAATTCTCTATTTAGTTCTCACATCAGCTTCCCATATTTGTGTTACTGGTAAAATATTAGAGAATTGTGTGTGCTATAATAATCCCACGTACAAAAAAGAAAAAGAAAATCATTGATGTCTAATCTACTTTGTTGAGAATAAATTTTGTAGCGACATGTCTGAAATTTTGGTAACCACTACTCTAACAAATTTCGAGTATCTGTAACTCCATTCTACTTTTCCCTCTGAATTCTATGATAGAAGAAAATTCAATTTAACCCCACTTTATTTATCTTTTATTTTAGAGTTAAAATTTTTTATTTACAAAATATTCTAAAAAATGTTTGATGTTTAATCCTTTATTTTATACTCACGCTATAGCATAAAACCTTTTTAGGTATGTACATGGTCCATAGCATAGGCGAGGTAGGCGACAGACTAGGGCATCCAATTTATGAGGGCATATTTTGGTTAATTTTTTATCAAGAGTATGTATAAAAAACAATAATTAAAAGATTTTTTATAAGATAATAATATTTGTAAGTTTTTTTTTGTAATGTTTATGGATTTTTCACAAAAAAAAATATTGGTTAAGGGCATATTTTAAAATAATAACTATTTTATTAAACAAATTATATTTTAGAAATAAAATAGAATTTGCAGACTTGAAGATTTCTTTAACGAATCGTATGCAGACATAATTGGTGATGATCTGTTTATGAAATTGAAATTCTCCGAGAATTAATACCAAATGAAGTTGGAAAGCTTATTGAAGTATTTGATTTTTTGAAACAAATGGAGCATTGTTATCAAAACACAAAAGTTTCATATCGTATATTGTTGACAGTTCCGGTGTCGATTGCTACTGCTAAAAAAAGTTTTTTGAAGTTAAAGCTGATAAAGAATTATTTGTGATCTACCAAGAGCGATTAAATGAGCTAGATTTGTTATCTATTGAAACAGTTATGGTTGAAAAACTCGACTATACCAATTTAATAAACGATTTTGTAGGAAAAAAATGCAAAAAGTACCATATTTTAATAATAAAATATTAATCTTATTATATTTTTGTATTTTTTATAAACTATTTATGGAGTTAAAATATTTTATAGAATTTTAATTTTATTTTTCTTATTTTTTATTATTTTTTATTTTGAAAAAAAAAAGTTTTAAAAAATATATTTAAAATTTTAGATTAAGGCATTTAAATTGATTAGTCCGGCACTGGGTATGTAGATGATTAAACTATATAAATAAATAAAAATACTACAAGTCTACAAGTTTTCTTACATACAAAAAGATCAGTAATCTAGTTAATTAAAACATTCAAATGCAGTAATAACAGATTTTTCATATTAACACAATGACATGACTACAATAAACTTACAAATACATAATCAATATTGAAATTAAAAAGAAGCAATATGGAATAAATCAACAGTTTCTGAATCCACTGAAAACCCACTGAAATCGTTGAATATTGTGCAAAACAAAATACTGGGTAAATTCAGAATTTTGACAGATAAAAGGTTCTTAACTAATCATTTATAATTATAGAAAGGTTTTTCGAAATTTTTTTTAGGGATAATAGACTAATGAGTTGCCAAAAAAAAGAGACATAAATCTATAAAATGAAAAAAAAAATAATGATCATCATTTTGCGAAACACAGCTTCATAGGGTGGGGACTACCGCACTGGATCCGTGAACATCAACGAGTAAACCTTCTCTTTTGGATACGCGGCCACATGTCATTGGTCCACGTTGTTACTTTTTAAAAATTTTGTAAGACGAAAGATTTAAGGGTTGTGGAGATTCACATGGGAGGTCGGGCCAGTCTTCTTGAAGAGTGTCAAGGCCATTCACAGGCCATATTTAGACTCTCAGCTATTTCAAGTTTCAACGTTTTCGAAGTTCAAACTACATTACAAATATGAATTTTAACAAATGGGTAATCATATTAACTTATTAAGTATCAATTATAATATTATCGATAGAAAAGTATATATATATATATATATATATATATATCAAATCCAATTCAATTTAAGTAAAAACATATATGATCATTTTGGTATCATATTTACCTATGCATTAAATCTTCTACAGTTATATTCCATACAATTTGAACTTACAACTTAAACAAAAGCAATAAAAATGATCAACTAAATTTCATAATGTTGGACCAAATAATAATTTCAAAACCCAAAAAGCTTTAAGTCTCACATCGATGGTTTTGTGAAATATGGAGCCATATAAATATAAATACACATATGACATAGTTTAAAGTGTGTGAAGAAGAACAAAAGACCTCTCGCGTATCGCTGCTGCCGCCGAGCCGAGCCGAGCTCGGGCTCGGACTCGGGTCTTAGGTCTTAGTGAATGTGGGCCTTTGGGCCACAAAAGATGTTCCTTTTGGGCCACGTTTTGTTCAACATTTCTGGCCCAAATTGTTAAAGTTTTCGGTTCAAATTCCTACCGAATCACGACATTAAAATTGCAGTCAACTGTCGATCCCAAAAATTACGCCAAGATTAACGCCCAAATCGCGTCATTAATGCACAATTAATCACGTCATTAACACGCTGATTACGTGCGACACCCTTCTCTCCTTTACTATATATATCGCCTTCTCTATACTCATTTTCAATGGCTCTACACAGAGTAAAATCGTTCACATTTTTCTTCAATCTCTCGCGTCTCATTTCTTTTTTCAAAAGTAAGCGTCCGAGAGTATATCATAGAATTTTAGTTCGTCACATTCTATAATCGGGTGTTGCGATTATACTAATATCAGGGGTTCTATACTAGGATTTATTATCTCATCCAACCGCCACACTGCGGCTATTTTGAATTAAGGAAAGAGATCATCTCGCCTCCACTTCTCGTTTTTCCTTAATCCGCTTTTATAAATGTTTTTCTGTGTCTCAAATCGTTTTCTTACATTACAATATTTGTATCCTCTAAATTTACTTCCTACAGTCTTAATTCAAAATAATCTGATCCTACTTATCGCTTGAATCAGATCCTATATTGCTTTACAAATGATTTTCAGAAAACGTTTTAAGAAAAAAACGAGTTGTTTTTTACAAACACAAACGGTTTCCACGAAGGCCTTTGGCAAGTTACACGAAACGTTTTTGGACCACACAAGGACAGTTTTCATAACTTCCTTTCCGCATCTATAAATCGTCTCGATTAAATCCGTGACTCTTTTTCGAATTTAAAACTCAAACGCGATTCTACGACCGCTCTATAACGTTTCCACAGAACGCATAAATTAGCGACTTGTATTGTTAATCGCTATTCTATCGATTTTATTCAACGAATCTGACATTTTTCTGTCTCTTTTTTGGAACAGATGTCAAAAAACATGGAGAAATTCGTGGATGGAAGACAAGAGGATGTCCCTGAATCAACACCCATAGCGATTGGAGATGCAGTACTCGGATCCCTGCCCACAAACATTCCGACTTTACCCAGCGCTATCGCTGCAGGTATCTCACCGGATAAGTTTGATGGTACCCACTTCAAACAGTGGCAGCAAAAGATGCACTTTTTCATGTGCACACTGTATTTGGATAGGTATATCACCAAGGACAAACTTGCTTTGCCTACTGGAAATACTGATGTACGTGCTGTTACAAGCGTTGAAGCATGGGTCCATGGGGACTTCCTTTGCAAAGGCTACATTCAGAGCCGCTTGGTTGACCAATTGTTCAACGTGTATTGCGAAATCAAGTCATCCAAAGATCTCCGGGAAGCTTTGGATAAGAAGTACAAGACTTTCAATGTATCCTCTCGAAGGTATGCAACCTCCAAATTTATGAGGTACATGATGGTGGACTCAAAGCCCATCATGGAACAAGTCCATGAACTTCAGATGATTTGTCAAGAAATCGCTGATGAAGGAATGAAGATCTATAAAATCTTCATAGTGAATTGCTTCGTCGACAAGTTACCTCATAGCTGGGTAGACTTCAGAAACTATCTGGATCATAAGCAGAAGTCTATGACCTTGTCAAATCTGATTTCCAGGCTGCAAAATGAGCCTTTGAAACGAGAGGTAAAAGTTGTCGCGCTTGTCGACCCTGAACCATTTCACTCCTACAATGCAAATGTAGCAGAACTCAAGAACAAGGGAAAAGGAAAAGTCAAAGGCAACGGAAAATTTCCTCCCAAAGGAAGACAAAACAAGTTTGCTCCATCATCATCCACTTCCTTCAAAAAGGAAATCCCAAAACCAAATTTGTTGTGAAGTGCACCTATCTGGATCATAAGCAGAAGTCTATGACCTTGTCAAATCTGATTTCCAGGCAGAAAAATGAGTCTTTGAAACGAGAGGTAAAAGTTGCCGCGCCTGTCGACCCTGAACCATTTCACTTCTACAATGCAAATGTAGCAGAGCTCAAAAACAAGGGAAAAGGAAAAGTCAAAGGCAACGGAAAATTTCCTCCCAAAGGAAGACAAAACAAGTTTGCTCCATCATCATCCACTTCCTTCAAAAAGGAAATCCCAAAACCAAATTTGTTGGGAAGTGCACCTATTGCAACAAGAAGGGACACACCTCCAATGAATGTCGAAGCTGGCTAAGAGACAACAAAGACCAAGCCAACTTGACTCAATCTGATCTGTGTGCGATGGTCATAGAAGTCAACATGGTTGAGCCAAACCCCAAAACGTGGTGGTATGACACTGGTGCAACCACTTACATCTGCATGGATAAAGACCAGTTCTCAACCTACAAGAACAATGCGCACTTGTTGATGGGAAATGAGTCCTACTCCAAGATTGAAGGCATAGGCAATGTGGTCTTAAAGATGACTTTAGCCAAAGAAGTCACCCTCACCAATGTGAAGCATGTGCCAAAAATGAGGAAAAAATTGATCTCTGGAACCATGATCAACAAGCACGGATTAGACGTCCGCATTGGATCTAACCAGCTGATTTTAAGGAAACATGGGGTTTTTATTGAGAAGGGTTATGTTAAAGAGGACTTAATCAAAATGTGTGTAATGATTGTCCTCAAAAATGATGTACCTTCTACCAGTTCAATTAATAAGAATGAGTTTTCTTACTTGGTTGAGTCTTTTGATTTATGGCATGAACGATTAGGACATGTGAATTATAAATCTATACAAAAATTAATAAATTCGAACTTAATCCCCAAATGCAAAATAAGCAAAAATAAATTTGAGACATGTGTACAAGCAAAACTCACAAAAACTCCATCTCTTCATGTCGATTGAACTATCGAACCTCTAGGCCTCATACACACAGATTTGTGAGACCTAAAGTTAGTACAATCTAGAGGAGGTAAAAAGTATTCTGTAACTTTCATTGATGATTGTACAAGATACTGTTACATATATTTACTAAGAAGTAAAGATGAATTCTTAGAGAATTCAAAGAACATAAAACCGAAGTTGAAAATCAACTCGGTAAAACTATTAAAATTGTTAGGAGTGATAGAGGAGGCAAATATGATGGTCCATTCAATGTTTTCTGTCTAGAAAAAGACATTATACATCAGACCACCGCTCCATACTCACTAGAATCTAATTGAGTTGCGGAACGCAAAAATCGAACTCTTAAAGAGATGATGAATGCAATGTTGCAGGAATCTGGGCTACCCCAGAATCTGTGGGGAGAAGCAATTCTCACTACAAATTATATCCTTAACAAAATACCGTACAAAGTAACTGGCAAAACGCCATATGAATTATGGACAGGTAAAGCACTTTTGTACAAATACCTAAAAGTGTGGCGCTGCCTAGCAAAGGTTGCTGTGCCACCTCCCAAAAAGATCACAATAGGACCAAAAACTGTTGATTGTATTTTCATTGGTTATGCACGCAACAGTAGTGCTTATCGGTTTCTGGTTTACAAATCAGATGTACCAGATATTCAGATGAATACAATAATAGAATCTAGAAATGTTTCATTTTTTGAACACATTTTCCCGTGCAAGGATAGACAAAATCTACAACGTCCTCAAGAAGATAAGGCAACCACATCTAGGGTTCCAGCTTCAGAACACGAAGAGATTGAACTTAGACGCAGCAAAAGAGCTCGTAAAGAAAAATCGTTCGGTCCTAAATTCTTGATGGTCTTTCTAACCGAGAACAAACCAAGAACATTTACTGAAGCTATGTCCACTCCTGATGCACCTCTTTGGGAGGAAGCAGTAAATAGTGAGATAGATTCCATTAGACAAAATCATACTAATGAAATCACCGAGTTACCCGAAAGGTTTAAAGCTCTAGGGTGCAAATGGATCTTCAAAACAAAATTGAAGACCGATGGCTCAGTTGCTAAATATAAGGTTAGACTTGTAGTGCAAGAATTCCGACAAAAAGAAGATCTGGATTTCTTTGACACTTATTCTCCAGTAACGAGAATAACTTCAATCAGAATGCTGATTGGAATTGCAGCCTTAAGAAATTTGGATATCCACCAGATGGACGTCAAAACAGCCTTTCTAAATGGTGAATTAGACGAGGAAATCTATATGAAATAACCCGAAGGATTTGTAGTCCCGGGATAAGAACACAAAGTCTGTAGACTTATGATGTCATTGTATGGAATTAAACAAGCACCAAAACAATGGCATGAAAAGTTTGACAATGCGATGATGTCAGATGGCTTCAGCATAAACGAATGTGATAAATGCATTTACATAAAAACGACCCCTAATGGATATATCCTATTATGTTTATATGTAGATGACATGTTAATTATTGGCGGCAATAATGACATAATCCAACAAACTAAGAACATGCTTAGTGCACAGTTTGACATGAAAGACATGGGTTTAGCAGATGTCATTCTCGGGGTACAAATCACGAGAACTTCTGATGAGATTACCTTGTCTCAAGCGTATTATGCTGAAAAGATACTTGAACGGTTTAAAACCTATTCAAATGAAACTGCAAAAACTCATGTTCACTCTCAACTTCACTTGACCAAAAATTCAGGTGAAGCAGTGTCACAAGTAGAGTTTGCAAGAATAATTGGTAGCTTTATGTACTTAACCAATTGTACTAGACCTGATCTAGTACACGCGGTAAATGTAGTAAGTCGCTATAAAAATAATCTAGGACACAAACACTGTAAAGTCATAACTAGAGTATTACAGTAAATTCGATACACTAAAAATTATGGGTTGCACTATGGGAGAGAACCAGCAGTTTTTGAAGGATAAAGTGATGCAAACTGGATATCTGACACCAAAAACTCGAAATCCACAAGTGGATATGTTTTTATCCTTGGTGGTGCAGCAGTCTCTTGGAAGTCTTCCAAACAAACTCTACTAGCCCGATCAACCATGGAGTCTGAATTTATACCTTTAGATAAAGCTGCAGAGGAACCTGAATGGCTCCAAAATTTCTTGGAAGATATTCCAACGTGGGAGAAACCAATACCGACAATACGTGTACACTGTGATAGTCAATCAGCTATCGCCCGGGCACTGAATAATCTCTATAATGGTAAATCTCTTCACATAAGAAAGCGACATAAAACCATTAGAAGCTTGATCACAACCGGAGTAATCTCACTAGCTTACATAAAATCAGCTGATAATCTAGCAGATCCATTCACTAAGGGTCTAGCTCGTGATCAAGTTCTCAAATCATCAAAGGGAATGGGTTTAACGCCTATGACTAAAGAGGTTGTTTGATGGAAACCCCACCTACATGACTAGAGATCCCAAGATGCAAGGTTCAAAAGGGAAAACAAAATCAAACCAAAATGTACCGCACTGAGAGACGTATAGTCTTAACCTATGTCCCAAGATGATTGACAGTGCTTACATACAATTTTCATTGTATATCTCCAAAGGATAAGCATAGTTTTTAATGATTAAAACATAGCTTTGATATATCAGTGAAGTACAACACTTCTTAAAACAAAGACTATTGGCAAAATCAACTAGTGAGTGTGAAATGGGGCCGTTTTTAGGAGAATGAAAAAAAAAACAAAAGGCTATATTCTCCAACTTCACTCATGATTTACCAGGCAAGTTCAAGGCCAAAATGAACGCAATAGAGAACTTAGTTCTACGAGGAAATGAAACTGAGTTGTATTTGTTGTCTCGGTTTACATCAAAATCCGGGTGGTTCAAGACATCATGTTCACCTCCTGGCTGAGTAAGCCCGACAGATATTAACATTGAGTGGTTCAAGGCTGAAACGCACTACTATCTCAAACACAGTGGAATTTTCGTTTATACTCTCGAAAGTCCGTCTAGTCTAGTAAAAGCGTGTCTACTCTAGTCGAGTCTATTTTATCGAGTCAGTCCAGTCGTATGTCTAGAGTTATTTCTATTCATGTGGGGGATTGTTGGACCAAATAATTTCAAAGCTCAAAAAGCTTTTTCATTCGGTAAGTGTGAATAAAAATAAGCCTTTTAAGGCTAACTTAAATGTGAGGAAAATCTCTAAGTCCCACATCGATAGTTTTGTGAAATATGGAACCATATAAATATAGATATACACATGACAGAGTTCAAAGTGTGTGAAAGAGAACCAAGGATCCCTCGCGCGTCGCCGCCGAGCCGAGCCGGGCTCGGACTCGGGTCTTGGGTCTTGGTGAATGTGGGCCTTCGGCCCACAAAAGATGTTCTTTTTGGACCACGTTTTGTTCAACATTTCTGGCCCAAATTGTTAAAGTTTTCGGTTCAAATTCCTACAGAATCACGACATAAAAAATGCAGGCAACTGTCGATCCCGAAAATTACGTCAAGATTAACGCCCAAATCACGTCATTAATGCACAATTAATCACGTCATTAACACGCTGATTACGTGCGACACTCTTCTCTCCTTCACTATATATATCGCCTTCTCCATACTCATTTACAATGGCTCTACACAGAGTAAAATCGTTCACACTTTTCTTCAATCTCTCGCGTCTCATTTCTTCTTTCAAAAGTAAGCATCCGAGAGTATATATTAGAATTTTAGTTCGTCACATTCTATAATCGGGTGTTGCGATTATACGAATATCAGTGGTTGTATCCTGGGATTCATTATCTCATCCAACCACCATACTGCGGGAGATATTTTGAATTAAAAAAAGAGATCATCTCGCCTCTACTTTTCGTTTTTCCTTAATCCGCTTTTATAAAACGTTTTTCTGTGTCTCAAATCGTTTTTTTACATTGTAATAGTTGTCTCTTCTAAATTTACTTCCTACAAATAATCCGTTTACTAACAAAACTGTACAGTTTAATCGTTTAAGAGATAATTGTCACAACCATTTAAACTGTTTTTAAAACACTCAATTTTTATGATAGAATCATCTACTTTCCAAAGTCCAAACTACGGTGTTCTTCCTATTACTAAGACTACACTAGGTTCCACGACAGGTTCAGCCGTTCAGCAACACATTTTTAGATGCAAACAACAACAACAACAAAAAAAAAAAAATTTAGTCATCCGGAAAATAAAAGGGCGAGTAGTAACAACTAAACAAGACAGAAATTTTGCCATCGTTTAGCGTGTGCGGCTCGAGAATTTATCAATCTCTCTTATTTCAAGAAACATTAAACTAATCTATAGAACATTAGTTTTGTTTTAAGGTGTGAGCTTTATTAGTTACTTTTAATTTCAGTTTAACAGATTCGCCGGTTTACATGCTCCGGTGATTACGGTAATCAAATATGTCCCACAGTTCTACGTCGGACAAGTACACTTGATAGGATTCCATGTGGTGGTCCCCATGTGGTTAGTCATCACTCATCATCCAATCTCAGCCTTCAATCATGCCTTCCAAAACATTTTCTTTACTCACTCGAGGCTAAAAAAAACATTGTTTCTTTCTCTTTATAATGATAAATGTGACTTTGTTTGCATATATTTAGTTTACCTCATCTATTTATATCAACAGTTCAATTCTATTTTCTATATGTTATGTAGATTCCTACTTATACCAAACCACACATGTCTTATTGTACGTATACCATGTGACAACTTAAATTGTATAATTTGTATAGCTCAAAAATATTGAAAATAGGTGACTAAAAAAAAAATTAGAGTAGGTGTGAAAAACAACAGTAGTTTAAAACATAGTTAAGACTATAAGTCTATAACGATGGTTTAAACTTTGTACCAAAAAAAAACACTATACCAATGCATGGAAACATTTTTTATATTAAAAAAAGAGTGACGAGCACATACATATTTAAGAAAGTAGTAAATCATTCTTTTTAGATTTTGTCTTTTTACTATATGATTCTCCATTAGAGCATTAGTATTCTATTCGATAACCCTGTGTTGGTTTAGACATCCATGTTATTTGTATCCAGCTGGTTTGGACATAATTAACGCTTAGTAAATTTAATCAAGAATATCAAAATTTATGAATCCAAAATCGATCCGAATTTCATAACTCCTTAGTAACCAAAACACTAGATCAAATTCTATAATTATTTCTGAAATTCATATATACATCTCTCGCGGAAATAGATGCTTTACTTTCTTATATTATATTACTACATTTTTATCCAAATTTAAAACAGCTATGGGGTGAAAACTTGAAAATTAAATGTTCAAACAAAAAACTTGAAAATTACTTAATCATTATAAGAAAAATAACTAGATTACTACTCGAAATAACCTTCAATTGCGTTGATAATTATTGTGGATTTTTTAGGGGGTAACATCACTTTCCTTCATGAAGTTTGATAATTGAGTTTTCTTTAGCTTCCAAGTAACATAATTACCATTTATTTGCTAATGTCCGTTACCTACGGACCAATCATGTGTCTTGCAACAAAGGGGAAATTATGCTTAAGAAAGGTATTAGGTGTGATACTAAAACAATAATTTCTTCTTTGGTTTTAAAATAAAATCTAAGATACTATAACAACTGTATTATGATAATGTATGACTTTTAATTGTAAAGTATTGGGAGTTATCCGTGATTATATATTAGTATATATAGTGTAGAAAACTCGTATTCCACATGCAACCCGTGAACATTATAAGACATATCATCATAACTACGTAATACTATCATCATCATCTTTATAGCTACAAAATGTT
This sequence comes from Eutrema salsugineum, assembly GCF_000478725.1. Lineage (NCBI taxonomy): Eukaryota > Viridiplantae > Streptophyta > Magnoliopsida > Brassicales > Brassicaceae > Eutrema > Eutrema salsugineum. The sequence goes on along the minus strand of NW_006256908.1, from coordinate 4,334,070 downwards.
TCAAATTACTAGGTAATGCAAAACAAACAAAAAAGTCATTACTTTATCATTTAGTAACCTCTTTTTCTTTAGTTTTGCTAAATACGAAATCTATTGACTTTTATTAAATTGAAAAGAAAAACTTTAATCTAGTTGTAACCTCAACGATAAAATGGTTATAAGCTCTAACTGTTAAAATAGAAACTAATTTAGCCATTACAAGAAAGTCTTGTATACAATTCAATACATTACCCCAAAATTAATACGTTACATACACATATCAATAGTTATCAATGTAGATGTCGCAAATTTAAAGGGCGAAAATATTGAAAGCAACAAGAGAGTGGTCATCCCAACGCGCCTAAAGAGAGCGTGGAAACATCTTTATCAAATCTGAGTGGAGCAACATTGCCTTTATCCGTACATAAATAATTATGATTGGGTGTTGTGAATCACGCGCTCTTACCCACACGTAAGATTGGCAATAGACATCTTCTGATACACACATAGAGCCATAGAGGGAAGCGCAAGACCCAAACATTTATGAATAATGGATTTGTATTGTACGCATGAACTTTTGTACATAATACACTACTTACTAATATAGTGTATATGTATATTGTACGCATGAACTTTTGTACATAATAGACTACTTACTAATAGACCCAAACATTTATAATATAGTGTATATAAATATTCTATACTTAAATACAAGATGATTGGGATGATTAGTAGCAAAGTTTTAAGAAACAAATTCTGAAGAGTAAAATAAAATAAAGGAGGAAAATAGCAAGGAAATCTATTTTATAAAAACTCTTGTAACGATGAAGAAAGAGAATATTGCGAGTCAAGAAAAATAAATACAAGATTTTTATACACAATGTAATTTATATATACATCTCCGTTTCACTTCCCTTACCAACACACATGAGAACACTCCAATAGTCTCTTCTTCTTCTTCCTCTGCCTCCTTCTCCCAAAATATCTCTCTCTCTCATAATGGCAGTGTTGGCTTTGGTTTTATGTGTTCTTACAATTCTTGCGGATTTAACAGCAATTTATGAAGCAAGAATCCCAGGAGTTTACAATGGAGGAGGTTGGGAAAGTGCTCACGCTACTTTCTATGGTGGCTCTGATGCTTCTGGCACCATGGGTGTGTTTTTCTCTCTCTCTTCTCTTCCACCAAAATTTTACATTTTTCTCATCCCTCAATTTAAGTTTAAACCAAAAGTTTCCATCTTTTTGGTAACCCACATTGTCGAAATAACGGTTGCATCAAATGTTGGAATCTTGTAGCCAATTTGATAATTTTCGTGCTAATTTTACTCCAAAGGTTCCAACTTTAGTACTAACCCAACATAAAGTTTCCATTTTGTGCTCATCACTGCTAACTAACCTACCACATTGTCAAATTATCGGTTACATAAATTTCAAAATCTTGTGATATTGTTATTACTGTTTTATTTACCACAAAGGTTTCAACTTTATGCGAACACATTCTAAACTCAATTTTGCTCTGTTTTTGTTTGAACCAGGAGGTGCTTGTGGTTACGGCAACTTGTACAGCCAAGGCTACGGTGTAAACACGGCGGCTCTAAGCACGGCTCTGTTCAACAACGGATTCAGTTGCGGCGCTTGTTTCGAGCTTAAATGCGCGAGTGATCCCAAGTGGTGCCACTCAGGAAGCCCTTCCATCTTCATCACTGCCACCAATTTCTGTCCTCCGAACTTCGCTCAGCCCAGTGACAATGGCGGATGGTGCAACCCTCCTAGGCCTCACTTCGATCTCGCTATGCCTATGTTCCTCAAGATCGCCGAGTATCGCGCCGGAATTGTCCCCGTCTCTTTCCGCCGGTAAGAACTCACTATCATCACTGAAAATAAATTTAGATAAAGACTTTGTTGATTTGCTTTTTAGATTGGTTGCTTGAATTTGGACAAATTAGGGTAAATTTTGGTAGAGTTAAAACTTTCGGGTGTTTAATGTTACATTTTAAAAGAATCCGGGTGCGGATGAGAAGTCTTACCCTGGATTCTGAACGGCTGGGGTTAATGCTGCTCAAGTTAAAAGCTTAGGTTCTTAGACCTAAAGTTGTAGAAACACTGGGGTTCGGTTGAAAAGTCTTGAGTCTGGATTCTAAACGGGTGGGTGCTATGTCTACAATATTCAAAACTTTGGGATTTTTAACTTAACAATTTAGAAATATAGTCTTTTATGTCTTGAAATCTGAAGGACTGCGGTAAATGATGTTAGAACTAAAAAGCTTAGGGTATTAGAGTTAACATTTTAAAAGCTTTGCCACTTTGGGATTCGGTTGAAAAGGCTTTACGTCTAAATTCGAATAGCTGAGGTTAATTCGGCATCATCAAAAGTTGTGGTATTAAACTTAATAATCTAGAAATATAGGGCTGCGGTTAAAAAGTCTTATGTTTTGATTCTTGGCGCGAGTCGTCGGTGCAGTATTTATGTCGGGTTTCGTATGCGGCTATTTACCAAATCTTAAAGATCTTATTTTCCTGCAAAAAGACGAAACTGTCCTTGCAACAATCCCTTTTTTACTTTTCAGTACAAATAATAAAAGTCGTGGGTAACAAATAATGAATGTGGGTTCTTATAGTCAACACGCGTTTTCTCCTACTTTTTGTTTGCTTTGTTGGGATGTAACAATGACGAAACTACCCTTGTCTTGTTCTTATTAATTACTAGAGTGCCATGCCGGAAAAGAGGAGGAATGAGGTTCACGATCAACGGTTTCCGTTACTTTAACTTGGTTCTGGTCACAAACGTCGCCGGAGCTGGAAACATCGTGCGGCTGAGCGTGAAAGGAACAAGAACTTCGTGGATGAGCATGAGCCGAAACTGGGGGCAAAACTGGCAATCAAACTCTGTTTTGGTTGGTCAGTCACTTTCGTTTAGAGTCACAGGCAGTGATCGTAGAACTTCCACGTCGTGGAACATTGCTCCGGCTCATTGGCAGTTTGGTCAGACTTTCATGGGAAAGAACTTCAGAGTTTGAAATGGGCAATTTCGGAAAATCAGCTATTGAAAAAACCATTTGATTAGTATTGTCTACGTATTATTACTAGTTTACTACTCCAAGCCGAAGGCAATTAGTAATTGAGAATATATATTATTATTTTTCATGTTTCCAAGACCACTAAAAATTCCAGTTTTCTACCTCTGATGGTTTTTTTGTAACGTGTTCGTTGGGGAGTGTGAAAGTGGACAGTGGCTAAAATGGTTCATGGTGTTTTTTTTTAGCGTGTTGGGTATTAAATGTTTAATGAGTTTCCTTTTGGGGTAAAATTAGAAGTTTGTTGAAAGTAGAAGGAGCTAAAGTAGATGGAAAGAGTTCTGCTATTAGCTATTTCTTGTTTGTAATGGTTCTTGTAGACCTCTATATTGTAATATATGAAAGTTTGGGTATGTTATGGTTTAAGATATTTACTTTTTGTATAGTAAGACTGTAAGAGCATTTGCAACATGCCAAATTTTGGATACTAAATGGAAATAATGAGAATATGCACTTGATTGATGTCATATATTGGTTTTATATTTGTAAACCCCAATGTTGTAAGCTTTATTCTCATTGTTGGTTAATATACTTGAAATAAAAAAGTAAAGAATTAATTGATTGGTCATGAATATTTGAGTTATCTACGAAAAATGTTGGGTGGACAAAAAAAAATATGAATAAGGATCCGAGGATTTTATGGGAATGCATTTAGAAGCCTAAAACAAAACAGATGATAGTGAAATTTTGTACACAAGCAATGAGATAATTACGAAAAGTATTAATATTTCCTTATTCTCTCAGCCAAACCCATACCATCCAAAATAAATTTACTTATTATATAGCTTTTATGCATGTATTTATAAATATATATAAATATATATAAATATATATATATATATATAATATAGATGATAAATGATCAAACCCATTTTCATGTACCCAATGTGTGAAGAAAGCAATGGAGGAAGTAGAAAAGAGAAGAAAAGGGTAGAATGGGAAAGAAGAAAAGAGAGTCACATCAAGGAAGAAGGAGGTCCATTGGGTACTTAACGAGAGAAGAAAGCAGATGAGATTCGCACATGGGTGGTGGGCTCTTTTTGTTCCCTCCCTATACTATCAATAATTTTTGCTATTAAACTTTTAGAAATAAATGTCATACGAAAAAACTGAATTTAGGTTTTAAACTGTGACCTTTATAATCTTGCAAAACGAATAGAGCAAAGTGAGATCAATCAAAATGTTAAGAACATTTACATCATCAATACGCACATGATCAGGAAGACGAAATATATATATATATATATATATATATATATCTTCTATTATTATTTGGAAAATATAATTTAAAAATAATCTTTAGGTCATGTGTGATTTACAAAAGTGTCATATTGATGCGTCATTAAAGAGAATTTTTCAAAACACATATAAAAAATGTTTGTTTTACTAGAGTAATTACATTATTTGCCTTTAACATCAATTTGGTTAGAAATTAGTTTATATCAATTATATATTTAATATTTAACATTTAATTTGTAAAGATATTATTTCTCTTTCTATTTTTTAACAACAGATTTATAAAAATTTAATACATAATATTACTTAGGTTACAAAATAGTGAAACACTATATTTTTTATATCATATTTATTTGATCTTAATTTTTTTTTAAATCATATTATCCATTTAATAAAAATTTTCATTTTTTCATACATATAATAATTAAGTTTTTTCTATTAAAATTTAAATATTTTAGTCTGATGTTGAACCGGTTAGATAGAACATATTAATCATATTTAGTATATTCAAATGTGTAATTTTATTTATACAAAAGATACTATTAAATTAATTATAAAATTTACAATTATCTAGCATTTATGCAATTATATTACAAAATAAATATAATTATAACTATTATTTGTGATTGTATAATCAATACATAAATTTGTAATTATAAATATCAGTTAACATTTTTTAATTATATATATATATATTATTTTTGCATATTCGAATACAAATTTGTGATTAAAATTTATTCCGCATAGAGTGCAGATAATCATCTAGTATATATTATTTGGTAACCTAAAATTTCGACGCGTACACTTTCGATTAATTCATTATTAGAAGATGTAATTAATTCTTTGAATCCCTTTATGAATTACAATCAATCCAAAATAGTTATGGCTTGTTCGTTTGCTCATCTCGATAGATCATCCAGCTAAAACAGTCAAATGATATTCGTTTAATTATATTAATCTACTCATCTAGATGGATTATCTAGATGGTTATTTGGATGACTTATAAATTTATGAAGAAATTTGAGATTCATCCAACTGATTCAATTTGAAGCATCTGGTTGAACATGATTCAATCCAAAAAATCTTGTTTTTTTGTTAAAAAATGTAAAATCTCATTTTTCTATCAAAAATGTAAAATTTCGTTTTCCGTCAAAAAACATAAAATCTTATTTTTCCTTCAAAAACATAAAATTTTATTTTTCCGTAAAATCTCATTTTTTTATCAAAAACGTAAAATTTTATTTTTCAATAAAATCTTATTTTCCCGTTAAAAACGTAAAATATCGTTTTTCTGTCAAAAACCTAAAATCTCGTTTTTTTCCGTCAAAACATAAAGTCTCGTTTTATCATCAAAAAACGTAAAATCTCATTTTCCATCAAAAACCTAAAATTCCGTTTTCCCGTAAAAAACGTAAAATCTTGTTTTCCCGTCAAAAACATAAAATCTCCTTTTATCGTCAAAAACGTAAAATCTCGTTTTTCCGTCAGAAAACCTAAAATCTTGTTTTCCCGAAAAAAACATAAAATTTTGTTTTCCCGAAAAAAACATAAAATTTTGTTTTCTCGTCAAAAACATAAAATCTCGTTTTACCGTCAAAAAATGTAAAATCTTGCTTTGCCGTCAAAAACGTAAAATCTCGTTTTCCCGTCAAAGACGTAAAATCTCGTTTTCCCATCAAAAAACGTAAAATCTCGTTTTCTCTTTAAAAACTTAAAATCTTGTTTTCAATTAAAAACGTAAAATTTTGATTTCCCTTCAAAAAAACGATAATCTTGTTTTCCCGTCAAAACGTAAAATCATGTTTTCTTGTCAAAAACGTAAAATTTTGTTTTTTCTGTCAAAAAGCGTAAAATTTCGTTTTTCCGTCAAAAAGCGTAAAATTTGTTTTACCGTAAAAAACGTAAAATCTTGTTTTTCGTCAAAACGGAAACTCTCATTTTCTTGCCAAAAACGTAAAATTTCGTTTTTTACCATAAACAAGTATTATGTTTTCTATACAAAACAAAATTTTATTTTTATCAAAAATGTAAAACTATAAATTTAATATGTTTAAGATTCGATTAAATTTATAAACTTATAGTTAGATTAAATAATTATTTTAATAATTTTGTTATTATAACATAAAAATAAAAATATATATCTTCAGATTAAAATGACCAAATAAATAAAGATTCATTGCTCATTTGTCATTTGCTCGTTTAAGTGTTCGTTTGTTCATTTGTTATTTGCATCATTCAGATAACGCATCCAAATGAATCAGTTAAATGGATCATCTAGATGCAAATGACAAATGAGCAAACAAATAGGAACTTATTCTCATACTCTGATAATATATGAGATACTCAACACATACATTGCTAATAACATCCAACTTGTACGTCAACTTTCTACTTATCAATTTTAGTTTGGAAAAACATAAGTTTGATATCTAATTTTATGATAGATAACATAAAAGTGTACAGTTTCGTTAACACGATATCGGAAAATATAATTGATTCTTTGGATCATTTACAAACCAGCTTAACTAATTCGTTATTACAATGCATTATATATCATTTCGCTTATTTTTTGGATCATTTTCTAGCATAACTGGAACTGATTCTTTGGATCATTTTCTAACGCTTTTACATAATTATGCATTATCAATTTATCATTTCGCTTATTGCATCTAATTACGAAAGCAATTCTGAATATTTCTAACAACTTGAAATCAACTTGCTCACTTAATGAATCTTTGACAATAACAAACTTTTGATTAGATTTTCGCTCTACAAATTTGTTTTCATATAAATTTATGATGATTTCATCTCAAAAACCCTAGCTTCCGCTATCTTAACCATTGTCATCAACGTTAATAACTTCCTTGGGACCAATTTCACTAGTTCTAATGTAAATTGTGCGACTTTTTGCTCACTAATTTTTTTTTTTATTGGTTCGTCTTCTTTTTCATTTCATGCATTTTTGTTACAACTAATTCATAAAATCCAAAAGTAAAGCCCATCAAAAGCCCACGTTTAATCGCTGCCTACTTTGTCAATGTTGTTAATAGATTAGGCTTTAGCATTATCCACTTTCTTAGAAAATTATTGAAACTTTAATCTAAGAGTTAGGTAAAGAAAAAATAAAAACAGATCGACTTGGCCAACAAAGAACAACAATAGATTAATAACGACAAATACAACAAAAGTAGACTTAATCCAAACTACTCAGTCCTCGTGACTTAAAAGTTCAAAAACTAATAAATATTCATTTATGTCTCTATTACTCGTTTTGCCCAAACTACTACTACTATTTCATTAAACTAAAATTTTGGTTGCAAGTTAGGTCAGCTCGTGGAATGTCAGATCTTGAAAATCAAACGGTTCTTAACTCGCCACGTCATCGACTATAAGTTAATCTGTCCCTATCCTCAAAGAAAAAAAGGCTCCAAAGGCAAAACCTTTTTTTTTGTTTTGTTGACTCATTCGGAGATTCGGGGAAGAAGACGAAGAAGATGAAGTGTTTTCACTTCACCAACGGCGAGAAGAGAGGAGGAGGAGACGAAGGAGAAAACGGCATCGTTTCAAAGGCTTCGAGACTCTCATGGGCTCGTTCTTTAAGCGTAGCGTCTTCAACCGCTTCCGACCCGACTCGCCGGTCCGAGTTCGACTCGGACTGGAGTTTCTCGCCGGAGCGTTTCGGTTTCCCGAAGCCACTGAGTCAACGTTGGATCGGTGGAATCGCCGCCGAGAACGATCTAAAGGTATTCACCTACGGCGAGCTGAAATTGGCTACGAAAGGCTTCAATAGAGCTCTTTTGATCGGCGAAGGAGGCTTCGGTTGCGTTTATAGAGGCGTCGTCGTCGTCGATGGTTTCGATTCTAAGGTTAACGTCGCCGTGAAACAGCTTAATCGTCAAGGTTTACAGGCATGGCTCCTTCATTTTCTCTGTTCTGCTTCATTAAATTGCTCCAATTTGTGATTCTCCATTGATGTTCTTTGCTCAAATTTTGAGTAATCTTTGTGGTGTGGGTTAGTATTCAGGGGCATAATGAATGGATAAATGAGGTGAATTTTCTAGGAGTAGTGAATCATCCAAATCTTGTGAAGCTTGTTGGTTATTGCGCCGATGACGACGAGAGAGGGATGCAGAGGCTTTTAGTTTACGAGCTAATGTGCAATAGAAGCTTGGAGGATCATCTTGTAGGCAGAGTAGTATCATCTTCTGTGTCTCTTCCGTGGATGACTAGGTTGAAGATTGCTCAAGACGCTGCTCAAGGCTTGGCTTATCTTCATGAAGAAATGGATTTTCAGGTTAAGTCCTATTTTGCATTTCCCACATTCAAAACGGTTTATGGTGGTTTTGTGGTTTTTGATTGTTGTTAAATCTTGTAGTTGATTTTCCGGGACTTCAAGTCTTCAAACATCTTGCTTGATGAGAGGTTTTGTGCTAAACTCTCGGATTTTGGATTAGCTAGGCAAGGACCTCGTGAAGGACTTGGTCATGTCTCAACTTCAGTATGTATTCTCTTTGACTATTAAGAGCCTCTTAGATATTATCTTGGATTCTTAAACTGTTGTTGTTTAAAAGGTTGTAGGTACGGTTGGTTATGCAGCTCCAGAGTATGTACAAACAGGGAAATTGACAGCGAAGAGCGATGTTTGGAGCTTCGGTGTAGTGTTGTATGAGCTGATCACGGGAAGACGAGCAGTGGACAGGAACCTACCTCGCGGGGAGCAGAAGCTTCTTGAATGGGTGAAACCTTATGTATCAGACTCAAAGAAGTTCCATGCGATTGTGGATCCACGGCTCCAAGGAAGGGACTACTCTATGAAGTCTGTTCAGAGAGTAGCTGCGTTAGCTAACAAATGTCTAATGAAGCAGCCTAAGTCTCGGCCTAGGATGAGTGAAGTGGTTTCAGTTCTTGGAAGCATCATTGATGAAGAGAGGGAGAACGCTCCTCCTCCACTTGCTGATGAAACAGAAGAGATCGTCGAAGCTGAGCCTGAGGTGGTGAAGCAAGGGAGTAAATATCGGAAGAAGGTTCTTGATATAAGGGATAAGATGAGCTTAAACAAGTCTCTTTCGAAGCTAGACTGGCGAAACTGGACACCGGGACTGGTTAGAACATGGTAAAGTTAGTTTCTTCACTGTATATATAAACTTCTTAGCCAAAGATTAACGTAAAAAGTCTCTTGTTTGTTACTATCCGAATCGTCTTGTTGTGCATTTGCTTGTATATACATGTTTAGAAAACAGCTCTCTTTGTTCTCTTTTTGAGTTTCTTACATTTAACAGAGCTTGAAGTTGGAAGACATGAGAGATCATTTATGCTTATGTTAGTCAATTCTCTCACTACAAAGATCTCAATTGTCAAGTCTCTTGTAAATGAGCCATGAACGGTACATAAGCAGAAGCAAAACTGTACATCCGAAACTAAACAGTGTAACATCTCATCGTTTCTTGCTCAGACAAACAGAGGTGAATCAGAAGGGCGTGGATAAGCAGCAGCTATACCACCTACAGCTGTTTGCCGAGCAAAACCTGCGTTTGGTTTTTGGCTGATCACAACACTATCGCTTTTCCTACGCATCCTTCTCTCGATCTTATCGATGTTTCTTCCTCCAGCTTCATGCAAAGTTAGGATGTGTTCAAGGTGAGAAACAACCTCTGTCATGTTTGGCCTCAGCTTTATCTCTAAAGTGAGGCATCTCAGAGCCAGAGTAGCTACTTTACATGCTTCTTCCATTGAGTATTGATCTTGGAGACGGTTATCAATAACTTTGAATATCTTTCGTTTGTTTGCAAGAAACGGTCTTGCCCATTGCACCAGCTTTTGTTCTCCCGGTGGACGGTTCTTGTCAAGAACTCTACGTCCAGACAACAACTCCAAAAGCACGACACCGTAGCTATAGACATCACTCTTGGTCGTTAAATGGCCTAAGGATAAGTGAAAGAGTCAGTAAGTTACATCAGAAAGAAGTTATCAAATCATAGAACGAAAAAAAAAAGAATTTCTGTAGACTAACCGGTCGCGAGATACTCAGGAGCTGTGTAACCGTAAGTACCCATGATCCGTGTAGAGACATGGCTTTTATCACCTGTTGGACCGTCTTTAGCCAATCCAAAATCAGAAAGCTTGGCATTGTAATCCTGTGATCGTTTCAAAGAGAAAAGAGTATATTGGTTTTCAACATAAAGCCTTAAACTTTCAAACAGCTTTTATCATCATATCAGAGACAGAAATGTATATTACCGAGTCAATAAGTATATTCGAAGTTTTGAAATCGCGGTATATGACTTGAGTCTCTGCGCTGTGTAGAAAAGCTAGACCTTTTGCAGCACCAAGAGCAACTTTTAACCGGAGAGTCCAAGATAACGGTTGGAAATACGAACCTCCTGCAAATTCAAGAAACAAGATTTGAATACTCAAAAAAACATTTTCAAATGAACAGATTCTTGAGAAGACAAGAGGGAGATAGAGAGAGAGATGATAATACTTCTGAATAAATGATTCTCTAAGCTTCCACGAGGCATGAACTCATACACAAGAAGACGATGCTCATCCTCTAAGCAATAACCGATAAGTTTCACAAGATGAGGATGAGAAAACTGTCCCAAGTAATTCACTTCCGCCTGCAACATCATTATCAAAGAAACATAAAGAAACAATCTTCAATCTTATCAAAAGTTTCAAAAAGATCAAACTAATTTAGCTTTTTGAAGTATACCAGCCATTCTTGATGACCTTGCCAACCATCTTGGTTAAGCCTTTTGACAGCAATAACCATACCGGTTCCCGGTTTGGATGCAGAAAGAGATTGCTCATCAATCCATCCTTTAAAGACACAACCGAATCCACCTTCACCAAGAACACTATCTGGTCTGAAATTCCTTGTTGCTAATTTAAGCTCAGCAAAGCTGAAACTTTTGAGGTTTGGAGATTGCAAGATCTCTCCTTCGGTTCGAGGGTTTGTTCTGATGGAAACAGAAGAGCTTTTGCTTCCCATGCTTTGTGTATCGTTGGCCTCTGAGCTCATATACTTTGGACTCGCACCTATACAAACACCAAACAAATAGTTTGTATACAAAAAAACTTTAGATTTCACATTTTTGAAAATACCCATTTCTTGTAAAGTAAAGTGTTTTCTGTTGTTAGAGATCAGACAAATCTAAAAAATCTGCATTTTCGTGCTTGTCTTTTGCTCTTGACTATGATGAGCCGTGAATTAACCAAACACTCAAAAAGACAAGAGTTTTAGATGATTAATAAATTATTAGAGTAAAAAAAAAAAGACAGATTTGTCAAAACATTAAGCCTAACTTTTAAGTTAAGTCCCCTTATGCCCCAACCACCAAAAAACCTAACCTCGAATTGATTAAACAATAAATGAACAACAAAATCAAAAAACATTTAGACCTTACTTTATGGCTGACACAAATAAATCTACTTTTAAAGCCTCAAAATTAAATTTTTGTTATTCAAAAATCAATATTTGCATGAGCAGTGTTGGGATAACTTAAGTAAATAATGAAAGCTTTAAAGTATGTACCTGTATTACTTGGGCTCTCAGCTTTAATCTGCGCACTCAAGCAAATCCCCATGATTTGAGTGACGAATCAAACAAAACCCTTTCTATATTATAGCTCAAAGATCAAAAAGGTGTAAACTTATCAATAGAAATTGAAAAGGTGAGGAAGAAAAAGATTAAACTGTGAGGATAAAGAGATTTTGCAGTGTTTTTTGTTTTTCTTTTGGCTGGATAATAAAACTATAATATCAAAGAAACAGAGCAAGTAGAAAATGAGAAAGGAACTAAATTTTATTTTCTTTGTCAACCAAGAAATAGAGAGAGAGACAAGTTTCTATCGATACTTTGCAATTTTGCTGCAAGTAGCTGAGAAAGAGAGAGAGAAAGAGAGGCGTTGGGAGATGGCATTGATGATGGACCGGTCCCGCATTTAAACCCATCTCTTTATTTTCTTCATTTTTGCAATATACTTTCATTTAAATTCAACGTCAATTTTGTTTTTTTCTGTCTCCGTCAATTTTGTTTTTACATTGGAAGCATTGTTTAAGATAAATGAGTTTTGTAAAGAGAACAATATATGAGGTTTAACAAACAAACAAAAAATGGTAAATTGAGGTTTAACGATTGAAGTTGTAAAAGTGTTCAAATCAACTATTTGAAAAGGACTGTTCTCAATAAAGAACCTTAAAGTATTCGGGTTGTATCCGGTTTAAAATTTGTCTATCAATTATCTAGACTATATATAATATAAGCGAAGTTTCATCTTAGATAGGTGTTGAGAAGGGTTCTAGTTTTTGTCAATTATTTTGACTATATAAACGAATTATTCATCATGATAACCTTCTAGCCTATATATGTGTGTCTGAGCAGGTTAATGAACATTTGTTTTAGAAGAGTTAAATATTTTTTTGAGACCAATTTTCTAGAGTATAAGTTAGTCCAAGTGGTTTATGAATAGGTGAAAGCACATTTACTTAAAAGTTTGCATGGGTTAAGGAACCAATTTTTTTTTCTTGTTTATAGTTAGAAAAATCTCAAAGACGGTTATATATATATATATATATATTTAATGTTTTAAAGTTTAGCGGTTTTCACTAAATGACTGTATCATATTATCAAATTTAAGATAAGATGTTTTTAAAATGGTAACAAAAAATAACAGTTGTTGTGGTCGTCTCCATAAACTCGATGCTGTCAAAAGTCTATTAATTTATATATACATATATATATATATATATCTTTTCCTTGACCTCTTTCACATAAATCATAAAAACTCCACCCATTTCAATTTTCTATCATTTGTCTTCTCTTTTTTGACCTTTTCAGCACGAAAATATATTAGTAATAAGCAAGAAAAAAGAAAAAGTAAATTCCGTTGACAATAAAGAAGAAAAAGTGAATCACTTACAGTCTTTTACGGCGGTTTAATCGCTTTCAGCCGTTGGATCTTCAACTAAAACAATATAGCTCGGTTCATGTCGGCTTGGTTTTGCCAAGTTTTAAATTTCTTTTTACATTTCCTCTGTTCTTTTTTTTTGGGTCCAAATGTTAAGATCATCTTTTCTCTTTTAACTTACATTAACTTCTTTTTTTTTTTTTTCAATCGGATCATGAAATGTTCACCCACATTATTAACTGATATACTATTACGTTTTGACTTTTGTTGATCACATTGATAATCTTGGTATCTAGAATCATGATATACTTCTAGTTTCTACACACGCTAGGCACCTGAAAAGTTACAGCAATTTCTCATTTGCTTTCTCAGCAACTTTTACGTGACACTGAACGGAAAAACTGTACGTGACATTAATACTATTCCACCTGTACTAAGTATATACAATATTCAAATTTGTTTCTGACATTTTATAGTAGTAAATGATATCATGGATTTTATAGCCATTAACATTATTAACTAAACTGCAAAATTATATGACAACACCAAATCTAAAGTTTAATACCATTTTTTTCCTCCTAAACTTCATGAAATTATCAGAATAGAATATAAGGTAGAATATAGGATGGAAACTAAGCTGGCAGGTTACAAACTTTTAGAAACACAGCTCCAAAACCGAGGAAATCTTATAAAGCTACAAATTAGGGAAAAGATCTTTTAACTGTCGGAAAAGCCGAAACTTCACGCCGATATAAACCAACGACAATCGACATCCAAAACCAAGCTGATAACATCAGAACTAGAAAAATAGCCAAAGTTTACTAGTCATATTTTGGTTAAAATGTCACAAATTTACCCGTTTGAAAATTTATATCGGAACGTCACCATTATTAGTATTAGTCCTTTCTGATTTTTCGTTTTTGGGTCGATTCAAAGCTCTCTGTCCGGGTTGGATTAGACCGAACCGTGACGAAAGAAGAAAAGGACACGAGCTTGTGAGGAATATAGACTTATGTCTCCGTTGACCATATATTTTATCTCTGACATAATAAATTTTAAATTGAATTCCAACCACATAATCCGTGCAAATATTTAATTTCTTCTAGTAAAAATTGCTTCATACAAAAAAGTTTGTGATTGAAATGTCGAATCCTTGTCTATCCGATTGTGATCTCTTCTAGAAGGAAATTATACAAAACATTAATTTTCCAATAATATTATTCCAAATGTTCAATTGCACAAAATCTAAAAAAGTTTATATGTTTTTTATTGTTAGCTGGCTAATGAATTTCTCTATGAGATAATACAAAAGAACATACAATCATAAGAAAAAAAGTCAATTTACGAAAGGGGCTCGTGGTAAGGGGGCTAATAATAATAATTTGAGTCAATTAGTATTTGAAAAGAGAGTAATTAAAAGTGTATTATTCGCTAGAAAGAAAGAAACAATGCCCGTGATAGTATCTAGCTAAGTAGCTATCCAACCTAATGTCCATGTTTCTTGTCAGTCATCACATTGTAAAACAGTAAAAGATCTACCTTTTTCACATTTTGTTTTCGTATCTAAATAAAACATCATTATACTTTAATAGCACAAAAGTCTCGTGCAATCTCATTAGATTATTATCACGAAACTGAGTAACGGAGATAAATACAATGACTATATATTGAACCAAGTGAAAAGAAGTACAAATGAGTACATTTTTTCTTACGTAGAAAACAAAAAATTGTTAGGATATAATACAAACCATTTAGCTTGGGAGAGGATTTTGTGTCATTGTCTTTAGCAATCTCCACACTGATTCAAATTAGCACGAGACCAACAAATCCAATAATAGAACAACTCACTCATGGAATAATTAAGGGAGACGCGGATCTATTCTATATGTGATAAGTACCAATATATATATGCAATTGCCATTATTAGGGATAAATCCTATATTATATGAACCAAGAAGATACCCGTTTGCAAATAATTTCTTATATATTTTTATTCATTCTCTCTACGTTAGTTTTATATTATATTATATTTTCGTTTTTCCAACTAATGTATCAAATATGATTAATAAAAAAACCCCTTTAAAGCAGATCTATTGGTGAACTCCTCAATGGGGTTCATCCGATTTAAAAATTAATTTTTTTTTATTTTAGGTTTGGGAAGAACCCAAATGTATTTTGTGGTTCCATTAATGAATCCAATAATGGAGGTTCATCCCAAATTTTTATTTTTTTTTTAAGAAATAAATTTAAAATACACTTAGTCTTGAGAACGAAGGGATGTTTTTTTATCAAGATTCAAGCGCTTGCTATGGGGATTAATGCTTTACCATAAATGTAATGCTATATAAAAAATAGTTAGTTTTCAACAACATAACATTGAAGAGGGTAATTATACAAAGACAAAATCCCAAAGAAAAACTGTAAAACAAGAGTTATACAAACCACAAAATACACAGGTTCGACGAAATCGCCCACACAATTGCCGCAGATATGAAAAAACCCTAAAATCGGGGAAAGAGAGAAAATGAAATTTTTGAGCCTTCGAGATTTTTTTTCCCCATTTTTTGCGACCAATCACCACATGCCATGTGGTTCGGATACGGGGTTGTTGGACTCGTCCGGAAGACCCGAGTCTTCCATCTTGGGCTTTTTTTATTTATTTTTAATCACATTTGCATATGTACTCGAGTCCAAAAACGGGAAGACTCCAGTGGACCTGTTCTTAGGATACTCTTTTTTTGCTTTTTTTGGTTGCTAATAATCCTTTAGGATACTTGTTCTATTTGATCTCCATTTATGTGTTTCACGGTGAAGGCTACGCCGAATGTATTTTTTGTTTTGTTTTCCATGTATTATCCATGAGCTCAATTTTAAAGGCCACGAAATACAACAAATTTCCTTTTTATATACTGTATATCAAGGGTCATGAAATATAACGAAATTTCATTGTACCATATACTAAGTGGTACGTTTAGTTAGAGAGAAATAATACACAATTATAAATTAATGATGCAAAGTTTCACAATCGCAAATAGATGAAAACATAGCATAGGTTCTATTAAACCGACGATAATACATTAATTAAAATTTAAGACGGTAATAATTTGCAGTGTTTATCAAATTTTGTTGAAAGAAATATAAGCACCAAAGTATATGGGTCCGTACGTTTTGTTGGTGCCAAACAAAAAAACACTATAATATGCATGGAGAAGAAACCAACCAGAGGGTATTGCGAGTTTTGTTGAGCATAAGCTTAAAGCTCTTAATTAGTCCATTTTTGCCAATCTAAAGAAGATGCTTGATTAATCCATCTTTATGACTATCGTGATCGATCGTCAGATTATATATTTCCTGAATAGTCTTGATTAGTAGTTTTAAAACGTTATGCTGGTTTTGTTCACTAAGACACTTAGTCAAGTTTACGAATTATAAAATAAATCAACTAGGGTGCTGAATGATAAATAATCTGAGTTATCATATCGAGAAAAGGGATCACTTATATGTCATAGAACATTAAAAGTAATATATAAACAACACTTTCCAGATATTCTCGTATGACCGATTCTTGTTATACCAATCTTCATAAAATTATAATGACGGCAAATCAGTCGATCTACATATTTTTCTGTCTTGAATTGCAATGCAATAGAGTGATAGACTAATTAAAAACTTAATGAATGCTATTTTCATAGCATTGCTTTTCTATGTTATCATGATTCATGACGATATTCTAAAGCCAAACGGTTTTTATTTTAACGTGTAATCCCTAGTTAATCATTTTTGTTTGGTAAAGATCCCTAGTTAATCATTTATAAATTTTAACTAGTGTTTTCCTTATTAATTATTAATTGAAACCCGGTTACTAAAACAAGCTTGCAATCATAAGCAATTTCTGTGATATTGATCTAACCAAAACTATATTTTAAGTAATATTATATAAAATTTATACTACTACGTTATGTATCCGCTGCCATGAACGATAAAGCAAAATAAAAATAAATGGCCACCACATGCAGATGGCCGGCTGTTGACTTTTAAGGTGTTTCAACCTTTTCCATCGCATAATATACGGTCGAATATTATATTACTTGTAGCTCATGATTATTCAAGGAAAAATATATATTGTTGACCCAAAACTCTATTGAAACAGTTTGATAATATAGCCTATCGGATCTGTAGAATGTGTGGGATAATCTGACTATCTATCCTATGAACTAGACATCACCATAATTCATAGCCGATATATTCTCACAGACAGATATAACATATATTTGATAAACTCTTACTTATATTGGTATATAAAAAATGCACCCCTTTTGTTAACATCCCATAAAATTAGTTAAGTCATGTCAAATATTAGTATTAGTCAAAAAATTAAAACAAAATTGACAAGTGAGACCCTAGGTTTTTCCTTGTGATAATAATTACTCCTTTTAAAATTATTTTTTTTTTGTTTTTAGTTTAAAACAAATTCAACTTAATAGAAATGTTAATTCTTTTTAACAGAAAAGTTGTCAGTCTTTACAAGAAACTACTCACCATTTTATTAGATCCAACTACTATCCGACTACATTTACAATGACTCATAAATAGTTCCTATTATAATAGTATCTTCTCTATTTAAACATAGGATGTAGGAAAAAATGTCAATAGAAAGTCAAATCTTCATTTTATAAATCATCGTATCATCAAACTTAACACAGCATACCAGTACTTTGATGGTGTATTCAAGTAGGATATCATCTAGAAACAAGGGAGGTTGTTAAGAAGGAAATAATAATTGAGAAAGAGAAAAATAAATATGTCATTCACCAAAAAAAAAAACATTATCTTGTAATGAGAAGTCAAACAAATTGAGGGAGTAAGTGTCAAAACTGGTTTATGATGTCAGCGAAGAACAGTATGTACTCTTCAAAATTCAGATGATGTCCTTTATCCGTACGGTTCACATGTACTTTGGTAGTTTCGTTTATACAAAAGTCAACGCCGAAATCAAAATAATTTGGAGGCAAATTAGGTAGGGAGTTTCTGTTTTTCTCTTTAGTCTTTATTGTGACGTATTATCTTATCAAAAAATAATTGTTAGGTAAAACATATTTAAGACAAAAGGGCCAAGAGAAATTGGCATTAATAATAACGTATACAAAAAAATTATAACTAACAGAATAATCAATAAAATTATTGACTATGATATTCTCTAAAATATATATATATATATATAACATATGTCATAACTCATATGACACACACAAATAATATCAATAGCTTAAATAATTTCTTGTTGATAAAATAATTATTTTATTATCACCAATTAAATCTATCATCATTTTATATTTAGTCATAGTTAACTTCTTAAAATAAAGTTTTTTTTGTAACAATTTACTATCAATCTCATGGAGAGCTCGATCCTGGCCTAGGATCAATTTTCACTATTTTTATTTATCTAGAACCATTTGCACCCATAGGAAGAGCGTTTTGGTGCCTCCTATATAGTTATCGATCCCATGACTTGTATGATACGACCTTCAACACTAAGAAGTTGTCTACGACAAAACTTCAGCTCTCAACTATCTCAGGAAAACATTATTCGTTTAGACACTAGTTATAAACCAAACAAACAATTCTGCAAGTAAACTACTATATGTTACTCCATCATCGATCATCCCGAAAACATCGGTAGCTAACGGTCGTGACCAGAGGCGGACTCACATAGTAAGATGGGGTCAGCTGACACCGGTTAAATCTTGAAATTCCTTAGTAATATTTAACAAAAACATCAAATGCACAATGTTAAATTCTTCTTTTGCACCATATAACATATTGACCCCTTTAAATTTTCATTATGGGACCCACTGGTCGTGGTTCTTCATGTTCGTGTGTTTTCAAGGGCTAAGTATACCAATGTTCCAAAAACGTGCATCATATGAGGACCAGACCCATTGTCATAAAAACCGAACCAAACTAAATTGTTGAGTCTAGCATTGAGCTTTCCATGCAAATTGAACCGATGTAGATTTTAAGAATTTTTTCTGGATATGTTAGTTTAGAAGAAAGAAAGATATATAGTTTATACTTTATAGTGTGAAAAAGTGGAATTTATGCAAATGATTACCACTAGATTCCACTCATTCTCATGCAAAATAGTATTTGGATTTTTACCAAAAATAAAAAATAGTATTTGGATGATTTTTCCTATAAATTTTTATTTTCTTCAGTTATATGAGTAGAACTAGCGTAGTCCATACGGATCATTCCCTCATATTGACTCGTGCCTTTGATCTTGTCGAAAACACAAGCTGTCATCAGTGTCACGAGGAGAGTTATCGTCGTCAGTAACCATAGTTCAAAATAATATTAAATGATAGAGATAGTGGTCATCAAGGAACAAGGTCAATGAGAAGAACACTATGAGAAAGTCAAAGTAACAGGGGAAAAATAGCCGATAATCGATAGACTTAGAAAGCATGGAAAAAACCTTAGAAGTATTAAAAGGTTTTTTTAGTGATCAAGTGTAATTGAGTTTTTGGCTTATACATAACATTAGTTAGTAACACGCAGCGTGTTTTCTCTTTTCCTCTGCTCTGTGTTTTGATGTGTACTCTGTTTTAGATAGTTTTTGAATTACCAAAGACGATTTTATATAGAGTGAATTAAATTAGAAACGTAGTCCCCCTTTCTTGTAGGGGAGAATTAGGCTAGACCAATAATTAGGCAAGTGTATACATATAATTAACTTGCTAACTAAATATGGTGTTATAGGTATCATCGACTCAATAACAACACTATTATAAAATCTTTAGACTATACTATTTAATGCTGAATAAAAACCATTAGTCACGTAAAAGAACATTTCTCTTTTTATTTTTTCTTACGATCATCATTTCATTCACCTCTAAACTATTAGATTTAATTTTTATCTCTTTGATTTTATCCTTTATTTACACATATATTTTAATTTGAACTTTAGAACAAAAATAGATGTTGGATTTTTATGCTTTTTCCGATAAATTATTTTAAATCACATTATTAAGTTAGTTACGTGATTTAACAAATCAAATTTAATGAATTATAAATTATTTTTTATATATATTCGGAGATAAATCTCAGACCATTCGGATCCAAACTAATATCTTTAGACTTAATATTTTTTTCATGTAAGCTCAGTAGCAACCCAGATAGTTAGATGGTCAAAAGTTAATATGATAATTCTGCATCCAAAGAAATACAATTTATAGCCTAGATATACAGAGTCAAATCTTCCACAAAAAAAAACCACTTTATTACAACCTCTTGGTTTAAATGAACTTTTTTTGGGTCTAGTTATTTTTATATTTTGTACTAGACCACAATAACAAAACCTTAACCTGTATTATTCACTATTATAATTAACATTCCCAATATATACACTCTTAAGCCGTATTATTCACTACTATAATTAACATTCCCAATACATACACATACGTCACGATCAAGGATCGGATCAAAAACTTAAAAGATCCCCTTGAATTCTTAAATCCCAAAAACGTAAAAAAATTGAAATCGGGATTAAACTGGATCGTACCGAACATTTAAATCCTAAAACTTCTCTATCCTTGCCTCTTACCAATCACTGAACCACTGGAACGGTGCTCTGCAAACCGGACACGTCAGCTTATAGAAACACCACGAGTCTATACACTGCACATGAAACACATGCTTACATCCCACAAGAACCCTAACGACGTCGTTTACTTCGAAATTCTCCAAACAAATAACGCATAAATCTGCTCTGATCCCGTCACCATCGCCGCCGTCGCTACATTTCACGCCTTTCTGCGTGAGTCTAACAGCCGGCGGCAATGGATCGCCGGATTCCTCGTCACTGATTGCTTCTTTCGGCACCTTCGGGTACATCACGAAGCAGAGAAGAAAAATCGAGCCATAAAAGAGAACGATGAAGACGACGCAGAGAAGCCTCAACGCGATTGATTCGCTCTCTGTCACTGCCATCTCTGGCGAAGCAGCGACGTAATCCCCACAGCAATTTGATCCCATTTTCGAATATTTTTAATAAATTGCAAATTTGCAAAACTGAATTAAGGGATTTTTTTGTTTTCGTGAAATTGATTGATGGAATTTTGAGATTTAACATTGATCTCTTATATACAGATTATGATTTTTAGTGATTAATCTCGAAGAGTGTGATGAACTGTTTAATTAAAAATTTTAAAAACTGATTAACCATATTTAGTTGTAGTTTTGCGGAGAGAAAGGAGGCGGGAGGGATTAAGCGAAGGATATTCTAGCTCATTACTTGTTAATTAAGAGGTTAATAAGATTAAGGTTAAGATTTAATGTGTATTTTCTACACAAACTAACTGAAATTTAAAATTAAGCTTAATGCGCAGTTTTGTTTGTTTAATTAATCTGGACAGTACCGAAAAAAAAAACTATTCTGGAGTTTCTGTCAGTTACTCTTTGATAATGATTTTGATTACGTATTATTTTTCTTTAATTAATTGGTGTTGGATCTGTCCTATTAAAGCCCAATAAAAACAATTTGAAGCCCGAATTTATAAAATCAAACCATTTACCCAAATTCCAAACCCCCACTATGAAATTAACTAAATCCACAGGGTTAAATTTTGAAATACACAAGAAGTTTAGGGTGTAAATGTAAAATTACAAAAGCTGAAGTCGGTTCTAAAAGTTTCCAATTATTTCCCGACGTTTTATCATTTGCCCCTCAGACTTTGCCTTCTTCCCTTTTGGCCTCTTTCTCATTCGATCACCGGAGCTTCATCTCTCTCTCCGACGCTTCTTCAATCGGATCTGGTAAGCGATTTAATCTTCTCTTTCACTCAATTTGATTTCCATTTTGGAACCCTAGGATCTATCGCTTTGAATCGGCAGAATTGTATTAAAAAAAACCCTAGGTCTCTGTTGAATCTGGATAATCGATTGAATTCTATTGCGGAGATATTGATCTGAGTAGCTATCTATCTGCTTCTTTAGGGTTTTGAGATTGAATTCTAGGGTTTCGTGAAGATGCCGGCCACCGCAGGAAGAGTTCGTATGCCAGCGAACAACCGTGTTCATAGTAGTGCGGCGCTTCAGACTCACGGGATATGGCAGAGTGCGATTGGTTACGATCCTTACGCACCGACGAGCAAAGAGGAGCCGAAGACGACTCAGCAGAAATCCGACGATCCCGAGAACTCGTACGCGAGCTTTCAGGGACTTTTGGCTCTTGCTCGTATCACTGGATCGAACAATGATGAGGCTCGTGGGTCGTGTAAGAAGTGTGGCCGTGTTGGGCACTTGACGTTTCAGTGTAGGAACTTTTTGAGCACTAAGGAGGATAAGGAGAAAGATCCTGCTGCGATTGAAGCTGCTGTTATGTCGGGGTTAGAGAAGATTCGAAGCCGTGTTGGTAGAGGTGAGGTGAAGGAGGAAGAGAGTAGTGAAGAGGAAGAGGAGAGTGAGAGTTCTGATTCTGATGTTGATTCTGAGATGGAGAAGATTATAGCTGAGAGGTATGGGAAGAAGAGTGTAAAGAAGACGACGAGTTCTTCTTCTCTGAGGAATAAGAAGAAGAAGGAGAAGAAGAAGCGTGTTTCCGATGATGATGAATCTGATTCTGATTCAGGGGAGAGGAAGAGAAGACGGAGGTCGAAGAAGCGGAGAGTGCATAAGAGGAGGAGTTTGAGTGAGTCTGAGGATGAGGAAGAAGGAAGGAGTAAGAGAAGAAAGGAGAGGAGAGGGAGGAAGAGAGATGATGATGATGATGATGATTCTGATGAGTCTTCTGATGACCGAAGACGAGTGAAGAGAAAGAGTAGAAAGGAGAAGAGGAGAAGGAGAAGCAGGCGTGATTATTCTGACTCATCTGATTCAGATTCCTCTGAGGATGATGCAAGTGGTAGTAGAAGACAGAAGCGGAGGAACAAAGTTGCAGCTTCTTCTGACTCTGATGTTTCAGGAGATGATGTTTCTCGCGTTGGAAGAGGTTCTTCTAAGCGGTCTGAGAAGAAGAGCAGGAAACGCCATCACAGGAAAGACTGAAAAAGTAAAAGACCGGTTTTTTAATTTGCTTCATTTGCCATTTTCACTCTCCATTTATCTTTCTATATCAGTCTATGTACAATGCTGAATGATGAAAAAACTCAGCTTATGGGATTTGATATCGTGTTGGAGTGTCTTGTGGTCTGTTTGTTTCAAGAATGTATTACTGTTAAGAAAGTGGTGTTAATTGTGAGTCTTTTAACTCTTGTTGCTTCAAGATTGAGTTAAGATTTTGATTGTTGTTTGTAAAGTTCCGATTTTTAAGTTTATTGCTATTAGAAGTCGGCAATGAGGAAAAAGCTGTGAAGTCGGCAACTGTCGTTTGTGGAGAAGATCACAAGCCTCGTGAATTGTTTTTTTGGCGTTTGGCTCAGTGAGGGTATTTTCGTCTTTTAAATGAGCTCGAATTTTCATTGCTCAATTTTTCATATCTCCTCGTGGGTCCTCTGTTAGTCTCTTCTCCACCGTTGAACCAAAAGTTAAATGAAATATCCAACCTTTGAAATTTTTTATAAATCCCAAGAAAATAGGTGAAATAGTTTCAGAAAAAAAAAAATCCAACAAAAAAAAGATCCCAGAACGAGAAAAAAGCACACAGAGGAAGAGGAAGAAGAAGAAGAAGAAACGATGCCTTCAAGCACTTTCTCCGGAACTGTGAGCACGCCGAAGGTTTCGGTGGCTGTCGACATGGGCCATCCTTTTCTCAACCTCACCGTCGATTCTTTCCTCAAGATCGGAGCTGTAACATTTCTCTCTCCTTCTTTCATTAATGGCTCATTTTCTAATTTTTTTGAGTTTTATTACAGTAAACTGATCTCACTCATGGTTCAGGTTGGAGTCACTAAATCTCTTGCAGAAGACACTTACAAAGCCATCGACAAAGGTAAAGCAAAAACCATAAAGCTCTCAACTTTACCAAAAATTCGCGTGTTCATGATGTAAAGTTGACTCATTTACACACATTGGTGGATCTGTGTTTGTACTTTATTATTATTGCCTGATTTTGTGTTGATGAGAGTTGCAAAGTTTTGGTTTTTTGATTATGGATTTTTACTAATTTTGTAGGGAGTCTCTCTAAGAGCACTCTTGAGCATGCGGTGAGTACCAATGGATAATCTCTTTACATATGTGTCTATGTGTGTGTATGTGTGTGTGTGTTTATGTATGTAGTTTGAAACTCTGCTAAACATTGTTGCAGCTTAAGAAAATGTGCAAAGAAGGTGTTTACTGGGGTAAGTTGATTTCTCCTAAAATCATTCAATGTTGTAGACTTTTAGGATGGAATTTGAAGTTGGCAAAGTATGATTATGATCAGGATCTGTGGCTGGAGTTTATGTTGGAACAGAGTATGGAATCGAACGTATCCGTGGCACCAGAGATTGGGTAACTACATTTTCATATTTACATTCACACTCTTTACTTTTTGCTAATGAGGTTTTGAAGACTAATTTGGATGAGACTTTTGTATCAGAAAAACGCAATGTTGGCAGGCGCAGCAACAGGAGCAGTGATCTCTGCGGCTAGTAACAAAGGCAAAGACACGATCGTGGTTGATGCCATTATGGGTGGTGGACTTGCAACCGCGTCTCATTTCCTTAACAATCATTATTTCTACTGAGATTTCAATCTTTCCTTTTAGGACCAATTTGGTTCCAAAATCTGGTCCTTATGGTGGATTGCTTTGTTTATTTTCCAATAAAGAAAATGTTAGCGTTTGGAATGTAACACATTTGAGTCTCATGAACGTTAATAATGTCATTAGCAATGGCTTTGTGGTTTCTTGTAAACTCTCTGGCTCACTCCAAAGGAATCTTGTTTATTACTCTGTTCTCCATGTTTGGTGGTTGGAGTTTGCGTAAAGTAGATAACGAGTTTTTCGAAGTGTGCTTAACTATGTATATCATTATAGTCAAAAGGAATCTTGTTCATTACTTCAATAATAAGGCCCAATAGTCAATGAAGTCTTCAATGTTGGACCTTAATATCGAAGTCTCTACCTAATTTCTGCTACAAAATGGGCAAGTGTTGTATCATCCTCTTTAGAAAATAACGAAAAGACAGTGGAATGGGCTTAACAAATATCGGCTTCTAGTGGAGTAATGCAAATGTGAAACCTCATTTTGTATACTAGTTGACCAAATCTTTACCTAATGCTTCACATGTTTTGGAGTTCGATTCCCCAAAATATAAGTTATATAAATTAGTGGAGGTAAACTTACCGTGTGGTGTAGGTAAAGCCGGTTTGTCTAAGATATGTCTTTCCCATTGTATTTCTTCACACACATTGTCACATATTTCTTTTTGGAATAGTTATTGCTGTAAGACTATATACATAAGAAAATGTGAGTAGTTGTTGTTGTAAGAGTGTCTTGATGTGTGTTTACTGTAAGTATGTAAGTAGTGGAGAAAATGGTAGTGGAGATGATGAAAGTGACAATGCTGTCTGCAACAAATTCTTATGGACTTGTGTTTGCTTAATGGCTACCATCTCTCACTCTCTCTCTCTCACTCTCTCACTCCCCCCTCCCTCTCTCTCTCCTATCAATAATCATAAGTTTTATTTTCTTGTACCAAAAAAAGTCATCTACTACTTTCCACCACTCAAGCAATACTTCTCATTCAACCAATATTGTGAGTTTAAATGATATCATTACAAGTTAATCTCGTTGTCTACAATGCAAATGTCATTTCATGCATTCCGAAGAGGTAAACAATAATACTTATATATCCCAATAGATATGGACAGTCCAATGGATTCACAAAATTCATAGGTTTCTAGATCTTAAGTTTGTCATCATCTATAAATTAACTACAGAAAGAGCACTTAAAAAGGGTACGTATTGTGAAAGTAAGATTTTTTTACAATTTCAAGACATTAACGCATTTTTGCGATAGTATAATTTTTTCCTTGAGTCTATATATAAGGTTATATTAGGGTTCTAGTTTTTATTTTAAATAAATTATGAAAGAAGTCCATTTTTCCAGAAGAAATTTTCTAAAAATGACTAATCATAATACTCTTTTGAAAAAGTATCTATTAATATTTGTAAAAATCTCTTTAGCTCTAGTAGAAATCAAGGTGGCTATATATATATCAAAAATATCCATGTAATATTCGTATATCTAATAATGACGACGTGAGAGAAAAACTAAACGTAATAATAATTCCGAATTTAGGAGAGTAACATGTATATTACATATACTTCCATAATAGGTGAACTGCAGAAGTGGGTTGAAGATGAGTCAAGACAACAATACTTTAGTGCCAGCAAAGCCGTAAGATCCACCAAATCATAAACTGACATAAAAGACCCACTTCTCTTTATTATTCTCACGAACTAATCCCCACCATTAAGGGCCACTAATCCAATTTATTATAATTTAATTCATTCATAAAGTCAAAATTATTATGAAGCAAATTAGTAATTTAACTCTTTTGTTTCTCCGAATATTTTTCAAGGTCAATGATGCAACAAGTAGTCTTTATTTTATATTTTTAAAATTTTTAGTTTCTTACCTTCTTCGTATTTTGTAATAATTCTTTTCGGTAAGTAATTTGACTCGTATGATTAATAATTTAGTGTTCTCTTACCCGTCTCCAATGGTACGAAAATTTAAGAAGTTAGAATATAACCTTAGTGTTATATATTTACATGCATATCTTGTTCTGCATGTTTTCTAAAATTAATTCAAATCCGAATACAATCGAGAGGTTAAAATTTATAGCATTGACTTTTTTCCATCTGCATCAATAATTGTATTTTCCAGAACATCCAGGGATTTTCTAAGGTTTGAATACATGAATTGGTATTTTCAAATTAAGCTATATACTAATGAAAAAATGTTATCATGATGACATTTAAAATGGGCAAGTATAATAATATTTATACATGGCGAGGGAATGGAGGGTTCTCCACTTGCAATATTACAAATGATGATGGACCTTGAATTATCAACTGTTATTAAGATAAATGATTAATAAAGTTGAAATCAACATTAATTTATGTAAATTAACTACTATCTTACAAAAATCTAAACCTTAAAACCTAATATGCTTTTTCTTTAAATTAATCTAAAGCAAATGCGCAAGTTGGATATGTTTCCACTTATCCTTTCATGTATTTTTTTTTGTCAACAAGTTTAAATATAAAATTATCGTTCTTATTTTGTATTTGAAGTATGAACGCAATTATTTAGAAAGAGAGACCCACTCTTCCTTATTTGTTTTCTGTATGTCTTACTATTAGTTATGATAAATGTATTTGACTCTTTCTTCATCCTTGAAACTTGCCCCTGAGTTACCACGTGTATACTAGTTTATTTTAACTCTTAAAGGCGCAGTAGTTAAGGATCATAGATCTTGATTATTACCAAAGCAATTTGAGAATTAATTAGTGAGTTAAAACATTTCCACAAGACACCAAAGGATAAATCATTCTCAATTATTTGCTTGCACTCGTCGCATGCATCATTTGTGGATTACCTTCTCATTTTTCTATAAGACAATTTGACACCGTTTCCTATATTGCAACAGCTCAACCAATATTGAAGACTAATCAACATATCTATTTATAGATTCATGTTGTGGCTATGTCTTGATCTTCAATTTCCACATCTTCTGGTTAGAAAAAAATGCAGAGGTAGATGGTGAGATTGGTCATGGTCTCTGCATCTAGCTCTGCATTTTTCAAATGATACATAAGAAAAGAAAAAAAGTGGATTAGATAGGGAGTTCTTAATTAATCTAGCTTGGATTAAAAGCCATAATGTGTTGATAAGGCAACGTCTAAGATACTATTTAAGTGATTAAGTCTTGATCATTAATACCAAACTTAACTTTTCAGGACAAAAAAAAACACTAATAGCAATCTCTTAGAAATATCACATAAAAAGAGTAGGAACATAATATTCTAGCAAAAAAAAAATTCAAGTTTTCTTTGATTGAAATTTTTAATTCATAAAAATATTTTCTGCAAACCACTAAATAGAGATTTTGCGGTAGATAAATCAGTCTTGATTTTCTAATCACAGATTTAATTTCATCGCAATTTGTTGTGAAGATAGATTTCTGACAAAATTAATTTGAGATGGCTTTATCGCCAATCCATCTTAAAAATTGAAATGTTATTTGATATGAAATTTATTTTAGTTTCAAAATTTACTTATTTCTTATATTTTGATAAACTTTAAAATCTGAGAACTAGTCACAACATATTATTAGTTGCATTGCATATGTGCGGCGGTTGCCATCATAATTCCATTTAAAAAATATATTTATAAATTTTAACTAAAATAATTTTTAGAATGCTTATGAAATTTAATATATTTATTTATTCAAATCAAAATAAAGGATTTTAGAAATACTATATTTATGATACCCTGTTTTTTTTTTTTCAAATACCACTAAAAAAAAATATTTTCAAGAAATAATTTCATAAAATATATTATGAAATGTGTACAAAGTTTCTGTAGTATAACATCGTTTATGATTGTTTATAATTTTCTCCATTCCATAACTACCCTATAAAAAACTTATAGACATGTTATTAAACAATACAAACATTATACTGTTTTGTATTCTTCTCTTTAAAAACTTTGAAAACTATAAATATTTTAATATTCAAGTAGTAAACGTATATATTTATTTGTATTTTATAAAAAATCTTATAAATATATATATAAAAATAATATTCTCGAAAAACCAAAAAGTAGCATCAGAAAAAATTGTATATATAATATTTTTCTAATTTTAAACTAAACTAGATTTTATCTCGTGCATCCGCAAGGGAAATATTTGTAATTTATCAAATTTTGTAATATATTTTATGTTTTTGTTTTTTATACATAATTTTCTAATAAATGATAAATATTTTTTCTGTTTATATATATTTTGTTTCTATTAATTAATTTTTTCTAGTATATAAATGACTGTGATTAAAGAAACATTATTCTATTTCGTCCGTTTATATTAATATAATAAGTACAACGATTATAAAAACGTTATTATAACATGTCTATTTATATTAATCCGAAAAGAATCATAGTTATTAAAACATAATTATAACCTGTTCATTCATATTATTTTTATATTTTATATATTTTTTAAGTTTGAATATTAAAAGTTTTATACTTATTTAATAAAAATATATAGTAATATATTATTTTTATCTTTGTCATTGAAATATTATTTGAATTTGAATATGTAAATTAAATCTTAATTGATATCAGATTTATTATTTTTGTAAAAATATAATAATAACTTATTTTATAATTTTTGATAAATAATATAACCTAAATTTAAAAAAATTTATAACAAATCTAAATTCAAATTTAAAATTTAAAATTTATTTTAAAATATAAATTAAAATATAAATTATTTTATTAATATTATATTAAATTGACTTGTTTGGTAACATAAATAGAAATTATCCAAAATCAGAATAGTAAAAAACTAATTAAAACTTGTTTGGATACAAAATACCTTTCTCTTTTAATAGTATAGATAAAAGAAAACTTAACTAAGTATCTTTTGTCTTCTTTTTCTTCACCGATCTAATTGAAAAAAAGATAGAAAACAGAAGAAGATTATATAGAAAAGATCTTCCATGGATTTGATACGAAAATATGTTGCAAAGATTCTGAATATTGTAACAATCAAGTTTTGAGTCTTTGAAAAATCCTACAAATAAATCGAACTAGTAATTTTTGAAACTATGTGATATATATTTTTAAATACATATCATCATAAATTTTTTTTAAATTATAATTTATGTTGTTAAAATTTACGCATTAAAACAAATTTATGTGAATTTGCTCAATACATTACAATTCATCTCAACTTAATTAAAAGTTAATGTGTTTAATTCTGAGTTAATTTTGAAACAAACTCTGAACGCAAAAGTTCAATTTAAAAAAAAAAATTGAGCTAAATTTGAGAGAATTTATGTCTCGAATCCTTGATTTTAATGAGTTTACATTAAAATTGACAATTTTCGTTTTTTTTAGTCTTTTTATCAAAACTAAATGGATTTGTGACAAATTCGTGAACGTGTTAGCCAAATCCACGTGAAATTTATAATAAATCTACTTTTTAATTAACGACAAACAAAACTGTAAACCATAATTCAACACTTGGAAAGATATGAACCAAATGTGTAAAGAATCTCAAAATGAAATGGATTCTCAACGAAATTGTAGATTCTACTTTTCTTTTTAATTTTGACGGATTCGTAACGGATTGTTTTTTTTTGGTAAATATGTGTAACGTATTTGCCAAATTCATCTTCAATTAATTCATTTAAAAATTGCATCAGATTTTTTCTGTAAAATTAAAATTTGGATTTAATATATGTGAATTCAAAATAACTTTTGGGTTTTCAAACCTATTTATGTCTAATTCTTTATTAGTATGATTTTATCTGAATTAAGTTAAGGAGGCAAAACCTGCATGAATATTTGTTTTTTAGACTCTTTTCTAAATTGTATTATACTATTAGAGGTTGAATCTATATATTAGATCAGTTTTATCTAAAATTGCAATGGGAAATTTAAATTGATATCCTAACAATATCGAACAAAGACTCCAATTTTATAATCATCGAATTAAATTATAATTTTCTCTCGGGTTGTAAGTTTACATAGTCAAGTTAATATTTACGTACTCTACTCGAAATCCAAATAGCTACTATGTACTGAAAATAAAAGTCTACTATTGTCTATATGCAAAATTTATGAAAAAACTACTTCTTTTTAGTCTACTTCCAATCAAATCGCAAACTAAAGGAAATGATTCCACCATTCGAGTCCTGCTGGCGTGATTTAGAATAGTAATTATCACAACCTCCAACTACAATATATAAATATACCACCCACACCCACTCCGGAAATTGAAAATTAACATTAGACTCATATAACTAACAAACAAACACTTAGCATTAAATAATAGCATTAACATTTCAAGTTTTTAGTTGAAAAAAAAACATAATTTAAGAAAAAAAGTCCAAAATTTTAATATTTGTGACATAGGAGAGAGATAGAGTGATGGTTAAGCAGCGGGCAAGAACCGAAGAGGCATCATAAGAGTTGACGAGAATTTATGAAATAATAACGGAAGAGTCAGTGATCGATTGACACGTGGCACATTCTCAGACCATTACGAGATCCAACGGTGATCGATGGCACAACTTTCGAAGAAGAATTGTGTAATTTGAAGAGCAAAAAAAAAAAGAGTTTGTCTGAAGGAAACTGTGGCTCTTTGACTATCAGAGATTTTCAATTGTTTCACAAAAAAAAAAAAAGTCTAAATCCCTGAAATCTCCTCCTTTCCTTAATGAGCCTTTATAAATTTTCCACAGCTTTGAGTTTTTTAATCCTTAAACTGGCCAGTTCAACTTCAATCCCACGCGCGTGTATATACCCATTAAATAATTATTTCAAATATTTGTTTACTATACTCTACATATGAACATGCTTAAATTACAAATTCAACTTGCACGAAAGTAAAGAAAATTCTCCAACTATTTGAATTTGAGTCATTTCTTGACTGACCCAACCAAAAAAATCAACTTTAAACGGTTATTCGATTGAACGCGTGAGTTTAACGCGCTTGTTTACGAGAGTGAACAGTAGACACACGTTTCAAAAAACCTCCTGAGTTAAAACTCTACTCCTTGCCTTAGCCACGAGTCAACCCTCTTCGCGTCGAGAGAGCTCGGTGGATATAATTAAATTAAAAACAATTTTATTTATTTATTTTTTGTTTCTCTCAGCTTCATCAATTTTTTTCCTTTTTAGATTTAACACACAAAAAACAGAATAATAATATTATAATATCTCTGATATATGAGTATTTTTTCTTCTTCTTATATTCTCTTTTCCTTTATAATTTCCACTCAAAAAATCATTTTCCTTGCACAGAAGTCAACTCTTTCTCTCTCTCTCTCTCATCTTCTTCAACCTCTGCCTCTACCATGGATGAACAACTTCAATTGTAATCTAAACCTTCAAAATTTCTCTAAACTCGTCACTGTTATTCTGAAATCCTCAGATTTTTCAAAAGAAACAAAAAAGTATTGGTTTTTAAGATGGGTAACGGAATTACGAAGCTGAGTAAATGTTTCACCGGCGAAGGAGAAACTCGCCGGAGAAAAGAGATGAAGATTATGGAACCGGATCCTCTCGACGAAGGTTTAGGCCACTCCTTCTGTTACGTCCGACCCGACCCGACCCGGATTTCGTCTTCTAAAGTTCACTCAGAGGAAGATACGACGACGACGACGTTTCGTACGATCTCCGGTGCATCAGTGAGCGCAAACGCCGCCACTCCGCTCTCTACCTCTCTCTACGATCCGTACGGACACATCGACAGAGCCGCCGCGTTCGATTGCACGACGTCGTTTTCGTCGATCCCTTTGCAGCCGATCCCGAGGAGCTCCGGTCCGATTGTTCCCGGGTCGGGTCCGTTAGAAAGAGGATTTCTCTCCGGTCCGATTGAGAGAGGATTCATGTCCGGTCCGCTTGATGGTTTAGGTTTATTCTCCGGTCCGCTTGATAAAATCGGTCCTGAATCCGATCAATTCCAGCGTAGCTTCTCTCATGGTTTAGCCACTCGGGTCGGGTCAAGAAAAGAAGCTTTAGTCCGGGTTCTCCGTCGAGCGATCTCGAAGACGATTAACCGAGGACAGAACTCGATCGTGGCTCCGATTAAAACGGTTAAAGAACCCGATTGGGTATTCGGGTCGGATAAAACCCGGAATCAGCAGCACCAGCACCACAACCACAACGAGAATCTCACCGTGAATAGCTTGAATTTCAGTAGCGAAGGAAGCCTAGACGACGACGTTTCGCTCGAAAGCCAGAATCTTCAGTGGGCCCAAGGGAAAGCCGGTGAGGATCGTGTACACGTCGTCGTATCGGAAGAACACGGATGGCTCTTCGTCGGGATCTACGATGGATTCAACGGTCCAGATGCGCCGGATTATCTCCTCTCACATTTATACCCAGCTGTTCATCGTGAGCTCAAGGGATTGCTATGGGACGATCCCAAAATCGAATCAAATCCTCAAGACTCTTCCTTTGGCTGCGTTGATCAAGACAGTAACAACAATCCTTGTCCGAGCGGAAACTGCGATTCGAGCTCGGAGAAAAAGTCAAAGAACGACGATCGGAAGTCAAGGAAATGGGAGGAAAGTCAACGACGGTGGAGATGCGAATGGGATCGAGAAAGGCTCGATCTTGACCGTTTATTAAAGGATAAGATCCATCGGAGAAGTACCGGGTCGTCGGATCCGGACTCTTCGGACGTTTTAACGGCTTTATCAGAAGCTCTAAGGAAGACGGAGGAAGCTTATCTGGAGAATGCAGATATGATGCTCGACGAAAATCCTGAACTAGCTTTGATGGGTTCTTGTGTTCTGGTGATGTTGATGAAA
The DNA here is from genome assembly GCF_000478725.1 of Eutrema salsugineum. Classification (NCBI taxonomy): domain Eukaryota; kingdom Viridiplantae; phylum Streptophyta; class Magnoliopsida; order Brassicales; family Brassicaceae; genus Eutrema; species Eutrema salsugineum. The sequence goes on along the minus strand of NW_006256908.1, from coordinate 4,300,398 downwards.
GGTGAAGATGTTTACTTGATGAATGTGGGAGATAGTAGAGCAGTGCTTGGGCAAAAAGGAGAGACGGATTATTGGTTAGGGAAGATAAGACAAGATTTGGAACGAATCAACGAAGAAACGATGAATGATTTCGATGGTGGTTGCGAAGGAGAACGAGCTAGTTTGGTTCCGAATTTATCGGCTTTTCAACTTACTGTTGATCATAGCACAAACGTAGAAGAGGTAAAGAACTATGTCGCATAGCATTTTACGCGTGTTTTATCGAGTGATTTTGTGATGTTTTTGGTTGATGAGTCCGGTTTTTGTTGTTCAGGAAGTTGATAGAATAAGAAAGGAGCATCCAGATGATGCTAGTGCAGTGTCTAATGAACGAGTTAAAGGTTCATTGAAGGTCACAAGAGCTTTTGGCGCCGGTTTCCTCAAGCAGGTACTTAACATTCTTGGCGATATCAATTCTGCTCTGCTTTTCTTGGATTGGATCTAAATTGAACTTTGTGGATACAAATCTTTTGCAGCCTAGATGGAATAATGCGCTTCTTGAAATGTTTCAAATCGATTACAAAGGGACGTCTCCTTACATCAATTGTTTGCCATCGCTTTACCATCATAGATTAGGATCAAAAGACAGGTTTCTGATTCTATCATCTGATGGTCTCTACCAATACTTTACAAATGAAGAAGCGGTTTCAGAGGTCGAGCTATTCATCACGTTACAGCCCGAAGGTGACCCGGCTCAACACTTGGTTCAAGAACTTCTTTTCCGTGCTGCCAAGAAAGCTGGTAATCTATCGGAAAAATTCTGATGAGAAGAGCTTTGATTCAAAGCATTGAGTCTGATGAAAAATCAATATTAAAATCTTTTGTTATTGATCTTTTTCAGGTATGGATTTTCATGAACTGCTTGAGATACCACAAGGGGAACGGAGACGGTACCACGATGATGTTTCCATTGTAGTGATCTCTTTAGAAGGAAGAATGTGGAAATCTTGTGTATAAAGTTATAAACAAAAACCATATATGAACATAGAGAAAAACTCTAAGTGTTGAGTTTGAGTTTAAGTCTTGAACAAAATGAAACTCATCGAATCTAAAACCTCAGAAACTCAGGGGAAGATTATGCAGTTATGTATTGTATTATGTTAATAAACAGTAAGAAACAAAGTTTTGCCGCTGATATAAAACATACAAGTCTCATTAAACACAAGTCTCACAAGTCATGATTTTATCTATCTGTTTTGATTGTTTTTTGGTTCACTTCATAAATGTACATATTCAACGAGGAATCCTAGTCTTTAAAACCAACTCTTTGACTTAGAATTTAAGACGATTTGTATAGATTTCGATATTTGTGGAAACCCTTGGCTTATTGGTCAATGCAAGCTATTGAAGTAGTAGTTATGTGTCTTCCAACTCCTAACTGTAATGGAATAGAGAAGTAAATGTGGGAAGAGGAAGAAGAGGAAGAAGAGGAAGTGGTGGATATGAATTTGAGAGAGAGAGAGAGAGAGAGAGAGAGAGAGAGAGAGAGAGAGAGAGAGAGAGAGTTAAAGAAGCTATCTACTCTTGTTCCATTTATGGTTCAAAAACTCTCTTCACTTAACTCTCTTACTTCCCGCCAAATCGTGGCCTCTCTTTCTGTTTCTGTCCTGTTTCCACCAATTCAGGCAACACAAAATTTGGATCTTTCTGTTTTAAGTGCCCCTTGTACATTTCTCAAATCCAGCCAATCTTCATTTTCATGTAGAGATGTACATTAAGTTGAAAACAATCGGATACTTGGAAAATTAACCTTTTTTGGTCAACGTCATTACCATGAACAAATTCAAATCTATAGGTGGTGTGGTTATGTGTTTAACAATTAACATTTATATTTACTATGGACTAGACCTATAAACACTAGAGTCTCAAAACACTGAAGTCTTGGCTGGATTTGTATTCTTTGTTACTCATGTATTTTAATTTTTAATGGAAAACTTTTTTTCGAAAAGCAAAATGTAAACGTTGTGGTGGTGATCTAGTACTCACTCAGAAATCAGATTTTCCTCCTTTGGCAGAGTTCGAATCCTCTTACCGCGATTTTAATCATTGGACACCCATAGACATCTTACATGACAAGAAAATCCAGATTTCTATAAATTTTTGAAAATGATCATGACACATAAAATAATTATAATCAACCATAAAATATTTAAATAACAAATACATTATCAATCTAGAAAATTCTAAAATGATGATTTTTAATGTAATTTCAAGAGTTTAAGTTTTGAAAAATGATAATTTTTTTTCGAAAAAGTTATTTTTATTAATTAGAAATCATATAGTCAGAATACAATGTGAAGAAATGATAATTAGATAATTAATCAGATGTTTATATGCAGATATAATAATATTAATGAAAATGTATCAATTTTTGTAGATATGTTATTTAAAAAATAATAATAAATAAAGATTGTATGAAGTCTATGGTCTAGCTTAAGACACACGGACCAACAAAGACCAAAGTTCTTCTGAATGAGAGACTAGTTAGGATTCTTTTGCATAAATAAAAAGTTGGTATGGAGTTGGAAACTTCATATAAGTGTAGATAAATTAAGGACTTGGAAGCTTGTTATGCTAAAAAAGAAAATTAAAGAGATAATTTTTCTCTAATTTATATAATTTATTTGTTCCCTTGATATAATAGAAAAAATTATGATCCACTTTTACTTAACATGTATAAATATTTGTGATCCCTCTTAATGTTTAAATTTCAAAATAAATCTAGGACAAAAAAAATCAAATCTATAGTGATAAACACATATACCTTATAGTATTTAATTTTACCTATAGGGCCTAACTGATAAACACATATACCTTACAGAAATTAATTTAGTTTAAATTTAGTAGATAAAATTAGTCAAATTATATAATTTTGGTCTAATCATTGATATCTACTAGTAGTAATTATTTTGTAAAAATTGCTTTTCTCAATCTCTCTTTCTTTTTGTTAAATAATTTAAAAGGTGGTAAGAGATTCGCCATTTTTCTTCATACAGTTATAATAAGCTCTTTGTTCTTTCTTCCTCCTCGCTCTGCGCACCATTCAATCAATCCTCCCGAGCAAGCAAGCAAAGCTTCTTCCATATTTCTTCTTCAGACCGATTCGTGCTCTCGAATCCCCCAGTCTTCGTCCCTCGTCTCTAAGCGTAAGCTCTCTTTCATTTTCTCATCTCTGATTTTCCCTCCAATGAACTGTTTTCTATTGTTGATTTCAAATCATTAGGAGGGATTAAGTAGAGAGATCGATTTTGCTTAAAGATTCCAGTTCCATTTTCGCCACCTTTCATGGATGTAATTGTACAAGTTTTGGATTGGGAATCGAAACTCACTGTGTTGTAGAGACTGATGTTTAGGAAATTGAAGTTTTTAAGCTATGGGATTAGTTGATTTAGGAACCCTAATTCCGGTTCAGTGACACATACTTCTCAGAAACCAGCACTGATTACTCCTAAATTGATGTGAGGCAGAATCATTGTGTTCTTCCCTTTGACATCCTTTTTCTTTATCATTGTTTAAAAACACTCTGTGTCTCTTCCCTTTTGGCAGGAGCTATGACCATGAATTTTTCGTTGATTTCATATCCAAGTGACAATGTTCTGAGATTCTCGGTCGCAAGCCGGTTGTTCTCTCGTGAATTGGTTAGGTTTGATGAGAACTGGAAGAAAAAATACACCAGTTTACCTTGTCGTCCTACGAGTAAGGTTTTTTCGTCAAGACATGTTGTGCCAAGGCACTTGGAAGATTTGTCGATTGCTAAGAGTAAGAAGAGTCTACCAAGAAGAGAGCCTGTAGAAAAGCTTGGCTTTGTGAGGACTTTGTTAATTGATAATTATGATAGTTATACATTCAATATATATCAGGCACTGACTACTATTAATGGAGGTAACTTCATCTCCTCTGTCTCTCTCTCTGTTAGTCGCTATACAGTTTGCATAGATTATGCGTTTTTCATTCCAGTTGTTGTATCATGTGTAGTGCCTCCTGTAGTTATTCGAAATGATGAGTGGACGTGGGAAGAAGCTTACCGTTACTTATATGAAGATGTTGCTTTCGATAATATTGTAATATCGCCTGGACCTGGTTCGCCGATGTGCCCAGCTGATATAGGTATGAGCCAGTATTTCTTGATTTTTTGCGTTATCTGCCATTGTAAACCCACCTTTGTTTGTATTTTCTTAAACATCACTTTGGCTCTGCAGGAATATGTCTTCGTCTTTTGCTTGAATGTCGTGATATTCCAATTCTAGGTGTCTGCCTTGGCCACCAGGTACTCCTATCTTCATAAAAGATGACAGCACTTCCGAATATTTCTGAGCATTTTGGGTCTTACGTCCTACATTGTCATGAAAATGAGGAGTTTATCTCTCTCTGAACTTATGTAAACCAAGGCAACATGATTTTACAGGCACTGGGTTATGTTCATGGAGCTCAAGTGGTGCATGCCCCAGAACCAGTCCATGGACGGTTGAGGTATGAGGAATGTTGTGATTTCACTATGCATGACTTTTTCGAATACTCTGTCTTCTAATAATAAGCTTCTTTTTTCCTGAAATGAATTTTTGTCGACTGAAATGTTGATAATTGGTCATATCTCTTCAGTGTCTGCTAGATACTCTACTAACGATTTCCATCTACCTCATGTAGTGGGATTGAACATGATGGGAACATATTGTTTTCTGATATTCCATCCGGGAGAGCCTCTGATTTCAAGGCAGGTCATCTACTTTTTTTTACATGCAACAGTCATTGATCTCCTTAGATACAAAGTACAAACTTGTGTGGGGGATTCAAATTTTCAGGTTGTTAGATACCATTCGCTGATCATAGATAGGGAATCACTGCCAAAGGAACTTGTACCAATTGCGTGGACGATTTATAATGACACTGGTTCTTTCTCCGAGAAGAAGTTTTGTGTTCCTGGGAATAACACTGGGAGCCGAGTAGGGGACGGATCTGTCAATTCTAATTCAGAGAAGTTGGAAAGTCAAAGTCATCGGACTTCGTCCCAAGCTGCTGGAAAACAAAATAGATACATTCTCATGGGCATCATGCACTCTACATTTCCCCATTATGGTTTACAGGTTTGGTGTTTATTAGAGATCATATTTGGACTAAGTTTCCTTCATTGTTCTGCTGTCTTTGATATACATTTTACTTTCAGTTTCATCCAGAGAGTATTGCTACCACCTATGGAAGTCAAATATTCAAGAATTTCAAAGACATAACTGTGGATTATTGGAGTCGCTGCGAGTCTCCATCCTTGGTTCGAAGAAGCATAAATGATACGGGTGAGCTTAATGGTTAGATTGTCATTTCAGCTTCTCTCATCTGTTTTTCCATTCGGAGACCTCGTTTTATGTTTTAGTGTTCTGTGGCGTTACTTCATAATTAACTGTCTCGGAGCTTCTCCTGAATAATAAATATTTTTTAGCAAACATGCAGGTGCCTGGTGCCAGTCAATTGCTGAAAGAACTTTCCAGAACTAGAAGTACAGTAAATGGTTCTAGCTATAATGGGAGCCTTAAGAAGTCGCTGTTTACTGCCAAGGCAAATGGTGTAGACGTCTTCGATCTGGTGGATTTATCATACCCAAAACCTCATGCAAAATTCCTGAGGTTAAAATGGAAGAAGCTTGAACGTTTTGCACATAAAGTTGGTGGAGCAAGAAATATGTTCGTGGAACTCTTTGGCAAGACTCAAGGGAAGGATGCTTTTTGGCTGGATACTTCTTCTAGTGACAAGGTTAGTAGTCTAGTCTCCTGAAGTTGCAATTGTTGCTGGTATTGTTGTTGCTCGTGACAAGGTTTTTACTCTAATGAATGTTTCTTTCAATTACATTGTTCTAGGCTAGAGGGCGATTTTCTTTCATGGGCGGTAAAGGTGGATCCCTCTGGAAGCAGTTGACATTTAGTTTATCTGATCAAAGGTTTTACGCATGACCTACTCTTTCTCTATCGGCATAAAGGTTTATGTTCTTTTTATTACTTGAGCGCCATAACCCTTCCACCTGCAAATTTTCTTACTGTACCTATGTGCTTTGGTCATCATGCAACTATATTGATATGGCTGAGATTTGCCTCACAGTGATGTATCGTATCACGGGAACTGAAACTTTGAACTTATGACTTTGTGTTTTTCAGCGAGAGTAAATCTAAACATGCTGGACACCTTCTGATTGAAGATGCTCACGGTTCTACTGAGAAACGATTCTTGGAAGAAGGCTTTCTTGATTTTCTTCGTAAGGTTTGTCAAAAGACTTTACTCTAGTATGGACTTACTCTGGTAAATTTACGACATAGCTGGTCTAGTGGACCATTTAAGGCATAATATTAACAATCTTGGAGTTTGATATATTTTCTGCTGTGAAACCATGAAAAGTTACTCAAACTGTATTCTTATTAGGAGCTTTCATCTATCTCCTATGATGAGAAGGACTTCGAAGGGTTACCTTTTGATTTTTGCGGTGGATACGTAGGTTGTATTGGGTACGTGTTAAATCATTTAGACTGTGAATCTCTCTATCTAAGCCTATTTCATAAGTGGGTTTCTACTGTACTTTTTGGTCCTAATACCTAACCGTATGAAGACTGCTGGTATGAATGCTTAATTACCTTTTCTTGTATTGCAGGTATGATATTAAAGTCGAATGTGGAATGCCAAATAATCGTCACAAATCCAAGGCTCCAGATGCATGTTTTTTCTTCGCAGATAATGTTGTCGCCATTGATCATCAACTTGATGATGTTTATGTATTATCTCTTCACGAAGAGGGCAATGCAGAAACCTCTTTCCTGAATGATACTGAAGAGAAGCTCATTACCCTCAAGGTTTCGTCCACAAGAAAGTGGAAGGATCAAACTGTTCCTGCTAGGGATTCATCTCAATGCGAATCAAGTTTTGTCCCTGACAAACCCCGAGAGCAGTATATCAACGATGTTCAGAGCTGTCTAAAGTATATCAAAGACGGGGAGAGCTACGAGCTTTGTCTAACTACTCAGAACAGATGTAGAATAGGGAATACTGATCCTTTGGGACTTTATCTCCACCTGAGAGAGAAGAATCCAGCACCATATGCAGCTTTTCTCAACTTTTCAAATGCAAATTTGTCCTTATGCTGTTCATCCCCTGAAAGGTTTCTTCAGTTGGACAGAAATGGAATGCTAGAAGCAAAACCGATTAAAGGTACTATAGCTCGTGGCTCCACACCCGAAGAAGATGAACTTCTTAAACTGCAATTGAAACTCAGGTACACCGAACACGTTTTTCCCATTCTTTTAGCATTTACATATCTTGAAAGTCTCGGATTGTTCTAAAATCTCGACAATGCTGCTCCTTAACCTTCCTAAGAAAGAGTAACTCTAAACAGTGCTGCTCCATAGAATGATATCTCTTACGCCATTTACGCTATTTCCTAAGAAGCACGTAGCATTTTTTCATTCTTATAATTGAGATTTTATGGTAGTGGGTCTTATACATTCTACTTTCTAACTTAACCAACGTTTGTGCCATATCTCTCTGTTTTCATCTTCTACTATAGCTTAACTCTTGGCCAAATTGTGTTTCTGAACAGTTCGTGGTTTTAACATTTGATTTAACCTGTCTTTCTTTCTCTGTCTTTTAAATCAGTGAGAAGAATCAAGCCGAGAATCTAATGATTGTTGACCTTCTGAGAAATGATCTGGGCCGTGTATGTGAGCCTGGTTCAGTCCATGTACCTAACCTCATGGACGTGGAATCATACACAACAGTACACACAATGGTGAGCACGATCCGTGGACTGAAAAAACCAGACATTAGTCCGGTGGAATGTGTAAGAGCAGCATTCCCTGGCGGTTCAATGACAGGTGCTCCTAAACTAAGATCCGTTGAGATTCTTGATTCTCTAGAGAACTGTTCGAGAGGCCTTTACTCTGGCTCAATCGGTTATTTCTCGTATAATGGCACGTTTGATCTGAATATCGTGATAAGAACAGTGGTGATACATGAAGATGAAGCTTCCATTGGAGCAGGAGGAGCAATCGTTGCGTTATCAAACCCTGAAGAGGAGTTTGAGGAAATGATTCTTAAGACTAGAGCTCCTGCTAATGCCGTCATGGAGTTTTGTAATGGTTCTGTGATAGACAATGATCAGAGGAGACACTAGTAGTGTCGGACTTGGACTCTGGATTCGTTAACCCGATGGATGGTAAAGCCAAAGGGCTTTTCTCATCCATCGGATTTAGTCGGGTTTTGTTGTGTTGTGTGGCTTAAGACAGTTATCATTTTTGTTATTTTTTAAATTATATTACTCTAAAATCTCTATAGAAAAAAAATATAGATAAACAGATATATTATAGTTGTAAGAGAAAATTTCTCAAAAATAGTTATGTCATTGATGTGATCTCAAATAAAGTTTCTTGGATTTTATTAAGTAGTTTCTTACCCTTACACCTAAATTTTGTAACCCCACTACAACATTTCTTTCACTTTCACAATTTGAGTACTAGGTTTCATTTATTGAGTACAGACTGCAAATGTGATTGATATTCATGAATCATTGGACAGTTGCTTGCAAAATAATTTATGATGAAATTAAAAAAAAAAACAAATTTAATTGATCAGAAGGTACGAGTTTGGGTTCAACAACTTATAGAAAGGTTGATCTCTATTGGTGGACAACATGCATGATTTAGTTTAGGATTTAATACCATTATACATAGAATTATAAAAGATTTTCAAATGTATTTAGTAGAATTTGAGAAATGCGGATAAGTGGGACGGTGATTCCTACCTCTAACACATTATTTTACCTTAAATGTATAATTGAAATCTGGTTGTCCTCTCTGGCTCTCTCTAGTAGAATTAAATGACCACACAAAAAATTAAGGCAGAGTTATTGAGAATTGGATTTATAAAGATTTTGATTAATTTTAAAAGTCATGATATTTGTTAAATCTTTAAGAGTTTTGTTAGATTTGTAAAACTTGTAAAGAGTTATGTAAATTTAATAGTAGATTTGATATGACAAACTTTGAAAATCCAAAAATATAGGTACTATTTTGAAAATCATGATTTATGAGTTATATTGTAAAGACATTATTCTAATAATACTAGATTATAACAGAATCATAAAATCATTAAAATACAAACTTTTTGAATAACAATGAATTTTGATTAAATTATAAAAATCATCAAACTAATAACAATGAATTTTTAAAATCTTTTTACGAATAACAGTGAATTCTATTAAGAATAAAAAAAATCTACAAACCAATAACCATAAAATCTTAAACTCTAAAAATATTCATAAATCAACCTCTCAGTAACATTCTCTAAAATAATAGAAATTTGGGTATAAGTATTAACAACAATGTATCCAAAGCCATTTAAGTATTTAATTTGTATATCATCTGAGTAGCCGAATATTGAAATAGCTAAATAATAAAATAGTAAAATTAATAGGATAAAAAAGAGTTAAAATTAAATAAATTTAAGATGCCACAAAATTATTATTTATTAGATGAACAAAGTGTTGTATAAACTAATTATAAATTTAAAACATGTGAGATAGATTGAAAAGTAACTTATTAATTTTTTTTTATTATTTATTTTTATTATTTTGATAATATGCTTTTGAATCACGTTTTCAAAACTTGAAAAATTACATAACATTAGTATTACAAAAATAAGATCGTATTTGTAAAAAGATTGATATAGAACAATGAATACATGGGTTGATATTAAGATAATTAAAATGTAACTGCCAAAACAGTTGTATGGGCTGTGATGTGATGCCTTTTTGTTTGTTTGTTAAGGCGTTGTGATGTGAATTGTGTAAATTCCTTGGAATAAAACAAATTAATATAAACATTATAATAAGTTCTTGGACAAATATCATGTATGAAGAAGACAAGATTATGTAATGATCTTTAGCTGTCCATAGAGATATATGTGCGGCCAAAACTACATTATTAGTAGTCAATGATTGTAATTACTGAAATTGAAACTAGAAACCACAAGAAGAAAAATAGAAGGGTAGAAGGAGGAAATAGAAAATGGGAGGCAAAATGATTGAGCATGAGATATAATTCAATTATGCTCCATGAGAGTGTATGCTTAACTTTTGTTTTTCCCATTTTTCACTGGTAAAAGTGGATAAATTATCAGCTATTTCATCTTTTTATCTGAACAAGAAGTTAAATTAATTATCTGCTTAACATCAGTTGTTGATTGGGATAACTTTGTAAAAGAATCCTGAGAATTTAGATTTAAGATTCTCTTTAATTTAAAAACAGTGATGAAAAAAGTGATATACTTTTTGGTGGTAGATGGTGATAAATAATGTGATCTTCAACAAATCTAACAAACGCATTTGGTGCCACCATTTCACATATTTTTTTTCTTTCTCCTTTGTGTGCTAAGGCACGTTATTAAGCGCATCTTACTAAGATATTTTCTTAACATAAAATCAAATTGGATTAATTTCAAATCAATACAAGTTTATTTATTATTTTCCCTTTTATTTGTAATGAATTTGGATTATGTTGTTATTTTTGTCCGGTTAGTATTACCAAGATTCTCCCGTGATTTGATTGAACGTTTCTATCTACGTGAAGAAATCTTGGATCTATTTACTTTTTGGAAGTAGAGCCTTTATAAACTCGAAAAAGAAAACAAACTTTTTCTACCAAGTATAACACAAATCATCACTACTTTTAAATGTACTAAAAAAATAGTAGGAGTATTGCTTTAGTTATTTTGTTTAAAATATTTCGGAGCTGAATTTCTTGTCTCCCATGCCTTTTGTTATTTTGAAAAAAAGAAACACATGCGTTGGGGTTTTGTTAAAAGACAATATTACACATCTTAATCTAATAAAATCGGACAATCCGATTAGATATCTAGCCATCAATTTTGTTTTGTTTTGTTATTAGTTTATACATAACAGAGACAAAACATGTACAATATCTATTATTAGTGTTGACTTTCGTTACCTTTCTTGCTTTCCATTGACAAATTGTTGAGATATGTCAATAGAATCTAAACTTTGTATCAAAAACATTTAAGATGTTTGTCAGTTAGGTGTGTAGTTTAATGTCATCGGATTGTTTTTTAATCGCCATAGAGTATAGACTATAACGATTCGTTTATTTTGTCAGTTAAATCGATATACACACAAAAGGTAATGGATGTATGATAGATCAAATTAAATGGCACTTAAGTTAAAGATATGGTGATGTGTATCATGTATGAGTGTATGTATAGGTGGGTGTGTGATATAACATAGAAGGTATAGGAGATCGATGTTCATCACATGCATGCATCAAAGTTAGGATCAGAGAGAGATAGAGAGAGAGTGAATATTAGGAAATGATGATTTAACCAAAATTGAATAAGATGAAAGAGACGTGCTATCTTACTTTGGACACTAAATTCAATAATTTCTTTTAGCTTATGAATAAAGGAAAGTAATTGACCTTTTTCTTTTCAACCAACAAAACTGGCCTTTTCCCGTTTCCATGTCAATACGCTTTCAAGCATTCTTTATCTTTACACAATTCTTATATATCTTTTGCTATTTTGATTTATTTGGTTGAAAAACAACTTCAACAATTCAATATGAGAATTAGACGCATAGAATTTTTTTTTAAATTTTTTTACATGAGTTTATTTATAGTTTAATGTCGGTTTTTTTTAGTAGGAGATCAGAACATAAACGCTACAAGAAATAGTTAATGTCTAATGCACATGCAATTTCATCAAAATTTTGGAAGTAACAGTTATTTCACCAAAAAATTTCGTCAGTTTTAAATCGTTAGAAATTAATATTTGTTAGAAATTTGTCAAAAATTTCTACGAATTTCAGACAAAATTTTTTGGAGGATTTGAAACATAAATTTTAAAAATTGGTATTAAATTTAAATGAGGTTTGTTATTCTTATTCACAAAATATCATTTTTATTTTCTTTGCTACTAAATACGGTTTGATTATTTGATTAAATAATCTTCTGCATCTTAAATCAAAATGTGTTCTTAAAATGCGGGAAACATGTGATTGGTTTCAAGATTAACCAAGTTTGACGAAAAGCTTACTATATAAAAAAGCAACCTTACATAAAGTATATTTGTTGCATCGGATCCTTCAACATATAACTAAAACCCCGAATGTTCTCAAATTTATTTATTTTACAAATACACAATTACTTTAAACATGTTTCTACATAGTATTACCATTATATAAAGCAAATTAAGCCACCAAAAAAGCCATAAACTCTCTCTCTCTCTCTTTCTCTCTCCCTCTCTCACATCACTCATCAAAACTATTTCATTCTCTTCCCTTTTACGTTTGAGCTACGTTTCTTCTGAAAGATGGGTTTCTCGGACGCTGGAATTTGTCTCTCCGATCAAAACAACCTCTGCGAAACGGAGCTAGGGTTCCTTCGTGTACCCTCTCTAGGGTTTTCAGACCGGAGCGTTCAAGAATCACGGCAAGATCAAGATCTTGAAACTAAATCCCAAGAATCAACAAATTGTTCACTCGGAAAAGGAGTAAGGGTAAAGAAGGAAGAAGAAGAAGAGAAAGAAGAAGAAGATTTCTGTAAGACTCCAACACGCCACGACCAAATTCTCCCGGCGATTCCAAATATTTGTCCGCCGGCGCCGAGGAAACCTAAGGGAGTCCCGTCGAGAAGTTTGAAGGTTAGAAACTCTTATAGAAGCAGGAGAATGATCATTCTGAATGTTTCTAGAGAGATTGATTGTATGTTTCATTCAGCATCTCTATGTAACAAAATTAAGAAAGCCAGACATATCTGATGTGTTTCTTATGTATGTAATAACTTAGCTACGTATAATCAAATTGTAATAAATTTACGAGTTGTATAATGTAGTGATGATATACTGTTTCAGTTTCATTTTCTTTGTTTAAGTTATTATTTCTTTCTTTAGGTAGTAGAATATATATATTTTTTTGACAAGCGACGAGGCTTTTAATTTTGGGTCCGTGAAATATTTAGAGGCGCATACGCTTTTTGAATGCTTCTTTTTTCTTTTCTTTTTTCTCTCGTGATTTTCATATTAGTTGTACATTGGAAATAATCGGTGATTAAAGTACATACTTTCTAAGCATTGGAATATATAATAGAGTTGGTAAATTACTTATGTAAAGGAGGACTTGAAAAGATAATTAAATTGCATTTTGTTAGCTAAACAAGATTTTAAATGCTTTGATCACTGAAATCAAGGTGAATGTGTTTTCCCATATTGCCTACTATCAAGTTTCTAGTGGCCCTATGCAAGGTTTTACAATTAATTATTAACAGAAAAAAGAATTATCGATCAATGTACATAAGAACTTTTATAAATACGAATATCATCGATAGAAAATTATCTATAATAACCTACATTTTTTTGGAAATAGCTATAATAACCCCTCTAATATATTATTACTCACATAACCTACTAATTCTTTAAATAAATCTATAATTCTAAAATTACCCTTTCTATTTTTATAATTTTGTTTTCAGAAACGTTTATATTAAATAATTATTTTTAAACGAAAATTAGTACTACATCCAGTGGCGGAGCTAGAAAAAAAATTTACGGAGTCAATTTTAATTTATAATGTATTTTAAACAAATTTTACAGGAGTCATTTAGCTAAATTATTAATATTATATCTAGTTTTTACATAAAAAATACAAATATTTATAAAAAAATTGAATTTCACCTGGGTCAATTGCACCAGATGACCTAATATGATTTTAGTATTTTTCTTTTGAATCACTTCTCTGATGAATATCATAAGCTGGTTATGACTAATATCAGGTCCATACTTGAAACATTTTTTGGAGAAAAAAAACTTCGTAAGTTAAACTAGGAAAATAACTTCTACACCAATCAGAAGCTTTTTAAAATTTAATTATAAAAACAAAAAAAAAGAACACAAAAATATATAAATATACACTCAAGCCTACGTGGATAATTAAGAAATGTTAGAATTTTAACAGTAGTAAACTTAAATTTTCTGTTAAACTAACAAACAATATACATAACCAACACACATATTAATGTGATTAATTAGACATGATTTCATAAAAAATAATTATAATTAATCAGCAGACTTGCATAAAGTATATAAGTGACTTTAGATTATGATTACAGAGACTCATATTTTGTCTATGTTTATTTGTAAATATTTTTGAAAAATTTAAATAGGCGATCTCGTAGACTTATGTTTAGTAGACTTGAAAATCTCATCTAGCAGACTTTAGACAAGTCTATGGATAGAATCTTCAAATCTGTCAAAAACACGAAGACTTTAAGCAAGTCTACCAAATATATGCAGATCTAACGTAAGTCAGCTGACTTGAATTTTAAAGTGTGTCAGAAGATTGTAAATTTCATATAAGTCTGTTGAAATCGAAAGTAAATCTGCAAGATAGATTTTTAAAGTCTGTCAAAACTTATAAACTTCATGAAAGTTTGCAGTCTACCAAAATTTTGAAGTCTGATAACGCAGAGTATCTCCAGATTTCAAATCACTCTGCGTTATCAAATTTTGAAGTCTACCAAAATTTATAGACTTTACGAAAAATATGCCGAATAATTTTGGATTAAATATAAGTCTATAGAATTGAGTATTGAAATCCACCGAAATTCTTTAGACTTCTCGAGTGTCTACCAAATATATGCAGATTTAATATGAGTCTGCATGATTGGTTATTGAAGTCTGCAAAAAACTAATAGACTTTATGCAAGTCTATCAATTGTTTGAAAACTTAAGGTAAATCTACCTATGAAATACAGTAAAAACTCTATAAATTAATAATGTTGAGACTTTGATATTTTATTAATTTATAGAGTTATTAATTTATAGATTTCAAAGAAAAAATTATTTTTTATTTTTTATTAATTTTAAAAAGATTATATAATTTTAAAAAAAAAATTCTAAAATTTAAGATGAGTTTCAAAAAGATTTTAATTTAAAATGAATAAAAAGCATCACTATATTCGTATTTTAGTAGATTATCTCATATATATGTTTAAAATTAGATTTTTTATGATATTAATAGGACCATAAATTTACATAGAAGTTTTGTTAAAGTTATTATCTTATTATCTTATCGAATTGTGTCATATTTTAAACTGGTTCAATTTGGAACTATGAAAAATTATTAATTTATAGTGTTATTAATTTATCGAGTATTAATTTATAGAATTTTTATTGTATGTCGAAACATGCAGACTTGAAAAGTCTACCAAAACATAGTAGACTTCACATTATTGTATTTTCTCAAATAAAGAAGTTTTCTTCTTAATAAAATAATTGATTTGTATTTAATGTTTGTTTTATTATTGCTGATTTGATTTCCTTAAATAAATTTTTCATTTTTAAAAGTTTCCTTAAATATGTTTTTCTAATTATTTTAATTTGGGCAAAGAGAAATTTATTATGGGTAATATAGGAAAATATCTTCTAAAATTTTTGAAAAATATTAGTATGTTATTTTGGCTATTTCTAATATTTTTAGGGTTATTGTAGCAAATTTCTCCAATATAATTAATGAACCTATGTATCACCTGTTTTCTATCTAATAATAAAAGTAGATGTTAAAAAAAGGTTATTTAAACAGTATTCACAAGTGTGGGTATTTTATGTACACTTATCGAAGTGGGCTAAAAAAGAATAGAAGCCCAAGCCCAAATGCTTCGACTTATCTAACGAGTAGAAGAATGTTATTTTACATTGGTCAATTTGGAGTAATGATCTATCTAAGAACTACTTTAACTCTATTACGAGAGAAACCCTTATCTGTAATATGTTTTATTATATATACTATGAAGTTGTGGTTGCTGAATTTTACCAAATTTTTCCACCTTAATACAATTAATCCTCCTGAAAAAAATAAATATAAACATGTATATGATATGTTCTCCAATTGACAATGGACTAATCATCTATTCTATTAAAACAGAAGCACTTTTAGTGTCTGTTTCCAAACATCCCTAAACTTTTTTTATACATTTTATTTTATATTATAATTAATTTTAAAAATTGGTTACTAATTTAGATATTGTTAGATTTCCTTAAATATTAATTTAAATTTTAAATTATTCAATTTTTTTATAAATTAAATTTAATCACGAAAATTTAGATTTAATTTAATTTAAAATTCAAAAAATATAATAATTTTAATTACTTTAGAATTCCTTAAATACATGTTAGATTTAATTTAAAATTTTGAATTTAAATAATATTTTTATAATAGCACAAATGGTAAACAAATATCTTATTGTATTGTTTATCATAATCAATCCGTCTAAAACATCAAATATTTAATATTGGTAAATTTTTATATTTTACAATAATATGATAGAGCAAGTTAAAGTTATACATTTATAATAACAGTCTTATACAGATTAGTTTGTCAAAACATATAAGATATTAAAAAATGATTTGAGATAACTAAACGGACGGGTTAGCTAATTCATAGATGTATAAATTGTTTATGTGTAAATCTAAATTTACATAATAACAAAGTTCATAATTAACATTATAAATCAATATATACTTAATTAATTCATATTCTTATTATACTTAATAGATAAATCTATACTATTCAAAGTTAAATATGATAACAAAGTTCTTGAATTAAAAAAAATAACAAAAATAAATTTTATTAGAAAAATTATATTAGAAATAAAAAATGAAAAATTTCCGTGCGGATGCACGGGTTAAAATTAATTAATTTTTTATAATAAAGATAAAGACAATTAAAGAAACTCTAATTCTCCCCCAAACAAAACAGTGTTTGGGATTGAGTTAAACATTGGAGTGCATATAGCTCCGGCATTAAAATGTAAAAAGTATTGGTACAAACACTTTGTATACGCTAATGCCAAGAGTCCAAGATCATATGGTACTCCAATGCTTGTTCAGTCCTAATCAATGGCCTCAAAAAATAAGTTGAATTTCTCCACAATATATAAGTGGCTGATCTAGATTTGAAAAATTCATGCAAATTACATTTGTTTTCGTCAGAAAGAAAGGTTATGCAGCAAACTAGTCCATTGAAAGACTACGTTTGGTACAACTTAAAAGTTAAAACCATCGTTTCTGTTAGATAGTTCAGTTTCAACATACTAATATGGTGGGATACTTTTATTCTTTGTGGCTCCATCATATATAATTTCATAACTCAACGGATTTTCCTTGGTTGAGTTATGAATTTCTTAAAAAGAATATTATTGCTAGTTGAATAATACATCAGAGAAGCATATAGTCCACAAGTGGCTATGTCTCAGCGATACAATAATATCGTGAAATTTTTTCAAACAAACTTTTTTTTATCACATTGACCATGAAATCTAAGTTCATATAACATTAGATAAAGTAAAAGAAGCTGAGTGACTTCATAATCTCGTGGAAGATATCTCGATGATATAGAAAAACCAGTGTGAGCATTAAGTATACATTGTGATAGTCAGTTAACTATAATTTGGGCAATGAGTTTTGTGCATATTAGTTAGTTCTGTCTTTTAAGAATAAGACATAAAACCATTAGACAATTGATCTCAATAGATTATCCAACCTGATGACAACCAAGAATCATATATAAATCTATCAAGAAGAATGAGTTTAAAGACAACTGGAAAGTCCTGTGAAATTATTAAGATATCAGTGGAAACTAGTACTGACATATTACATATATGATCCTTGTTTTCGGGAGAGAGAGAACTTAGATATGGCATTTACAATTCTCTAAAAATGACTTTATTAATTAATATCGAAACAAATGAAGTACTGTAATGAATGACAGTTTTGACCCACATAGAAAATAATTAATAATACTAATTTGTGATTGGTCGAAACGATCGGCGTACACTTTCCGATGAGCGCGCATGCATGCATGGCGTCTTTTCTCGAATCCTCCATTTTCGTAAATTTATAACTGTAATCTCACTTCCCGCTTCACTTCACTATCATTCACATCTTGCGTTGCTGATCACTTCTTTTGTTTGAGATTTAAGTTATTGTCTCCAGAACCAGATCTATCCATTTTAATATTTCAAACACATTCAACCTCTTTTACATTAACTTTGATGTGATAGTCTGGTTTCTTTGTAAACTAATATCTTTCGATTTTGATAAACATGCAGATTTTGTATCAAACATGGCGTCTAAGTCAAGCGTAGCGGCTCATGCAAGTTACACATCCAAACTATCGATTGAAGATCGAATGGCCCTCGTTGTTAAGCGAGTGGGTGAGGTTAAGGGATTGGTTCGTAGGAGCCCCCTTTACTGGGAATCTATAGAATTGTTAGCGAAAGACGAGGGTTCACGAGGCATATTCTATGCACTTCCAGATGATTGTAAGCTGGATTATCTAAAACGAAAGTTCATGGTCAAAAAAAGAGAAAAAAGAAAGTTAATGGTCACCAAGAGGGAACTGGAAGAGTCTGACTCCGATGACGAATCCGATGACGAATCGGATTACGAATCCGAATGACATATTATGGTTTTATGTTCAGGGTCATTTTGTTGTGCTTGAATTAGATGTTGTGTGGATTATGAACTTGGCTTTGGTTTTATATAATGATAAATGTTATAGTGATTTCCATGGAGTATATATTTTTAGTTATGACTTGTGTTTTGTGATATATATTCTGGACAAAAAATGATGCTCTACTGTGGACGAGAGAACAATTTTTTAGCAACGAGCTACTTTATTATGATGAATTATGGATTCAATTCCAATTCGAGGTGAACAAAAATTATTTTTGTGTCTCTGAAGTGAAACTGTGAAAGTAATGAACTTACACGCATTTGTGACCCTTATTATAATTGACCACCGAAGATAAGTCCTACTTTTTAATAAGTTCTAACAAATCCATGATAATTTTGTAAAATTTTAACAGGTCCGGCCTGTAGAGAAGGCGTGATTACACGCATAGATTACACATAAATTTGAACAAAGCATAGTACACAGATTTTTAGTATAGTATATAGATTATATTCTTTTACATTGCAAGAAACATTAACTTGTTTCTCATCAGAAAGAAGGTTATATATGCCTTGTTTTACGTTCTACAACCAACTTAGTGTATACTTCTCCAGTTTTTGTTTAAGGAGATGGAAGTGAGAAACAAGCACTTGTTTCCAGTTGCCACATCAACAGTTTCTATGTAGGCGTGTTCTTCCGTATTACGATTAGTTACAAATGATTTAAAGATTTCTCCTACTCAAATCATAACATCCGTTTAAGCCTTTACCAAAAAAAAGAGTACGGGACCTACGTTAAGCTTTTACCCAAAAAAAGGAGGATAATATAAGCCTTTACCATCGCTAAGCCAAACCATTAACAATTAAAAAACATCTGTTTTAGCCTTATGAATCTTGGAAATATATGATTTGACTTCGAATAAGATAAAACGGAATTAATAATTAAAGAAGTGCATGAAAATACAATAGGAAGGACGAAGGAGTCACATAAAACGGTACGGGAGGTCCTATGTGAAGCAGTCAAACACGTGTTTATGTCACTCTTTTTGACTTCAAATTTGTTATATTTTTATGATTTCCGATTTTTGTAGTTTAAGTCACCAACACAAAATTTAGAAGTTATTGTAGGAAATCATAGTAATGATATCGAACCAATATAAATAGTTGGTACGGTCTGTTAACCCTAGAATGAACGAAGAAACATATGAAAATGATCGGAACAATGTATAACAACAACAAAATTTGATAGTGACTTTACTTATATCAAATTTACTATATTCAAACATATATATTTAATAGCAATTTGGATTGACTCTGGTGAGTTTTTTTCGTATAGTTATTTAGTATTTATAAGAAATTAAATTAACTACACCTTATGCAATTTGTTGCGTTAAGTGGGTTTTAAGGAAACATTTCTGAACATCGATTCAACTAGCTATGGTCGTCTCTTTCGATTCTAAAGACGTAGGAGCAATATTTCATATTGTTTGTCAAAAAATGTTTTATCTTAAGTTTTATATGTTCATGGGATATTTTATCTAATGTAGTAAACTTCTTACATATATAGTAGTATCACAAGCGGCGAGCACAATGAATTTAGGGGAAAGTTGTATAAATATTAAAATATCTATTGGATGAAGAACTAGAGAGTAAAACGTGAAGAGAAAGATAGTGAATTATAAAAGTAAAACTGCATTTTATTGAATTTGTCATATTTTTGGTTAAAGGGTCTAAATTTTTTGGATAAAGAATTAGAGAGTAAAACGTGAAGAGAAAAATAGTGAATTATAAAAAAACTGCATTTTATGAATTTTTCATATATGAAAATACTCCCCCTCAAATATGTATTCATGGAGAATAAAGACTTGACATATTCAAACATGAAACTAGAGTGTGAAAGATGTGAAGTTGCACTCTTTTATTCATTAAAACTGCATATATATTGTTGTCTTGATGGAAGATGAATTGCCTTAAGAAATCAAGATTTTAGTTTTTTTTGTAACCATATATATATATATATATATAACTTCTACATAACTTCTATAAATTAATAATATTGGAACCATGAAATTTTATTAATTTATTGTGATATTCATTTATCTACAAATTAGTAATTATAATATGGTTTTCGCTTATAGTCTTCTAATTTTTTTTAAATAATGTTATATTTAAGAATTTAAGCAAATATTTTATTAAAAATTATGATTAATAAACATAATTATCATAACATAATTATATATTAATTTGTCTATTTAAAATATACATGTTTACAAGTTCAAAATTTATAAGAAACCGTGACTATTATCAAAAAGATGAAATTGAAGATAATATAACAATACATTTGTAAACATTTACATGTAAGAAAATCAATTATCACATCAAAATTTTTTCACAAATTTGAATGTATATAAAAATAATAATAAAAGAATAAGTATAAAGATGAACACCAATAAAATTTCAACTTTAAGTAAAAAAAAAAATATTTATCATATTTTAGTATAAAATATTACATATATGTGCGTAAATTTATATAGTTATTAATTTATGTTTTTGTTGGGATCATATATTTATATAGGAATTTCAAAAGAAATTATTATCTTTTTATTTTATTGAATTTGATGAATTTTTCTATTTTTCTGTGATCGATAAAATTTATTATTTTATAGTAATTATTAATTTATAGAGTATTAATTTATAGAGGTTTAATATATGTATATATGGTAAACCCTAATTAAAAGCAATGTGGAGGACAGCTTTACCATCACAAAACCATTTTAGTATAAGAAAGAACTCTAGTTCGAACCATAGGAACCCATATTATATTTGAAATTTTTTTGTTCTCTGGATTTAGGAATCAGTTAAGGGATTATATTGTAATTAAAGTGTGGTGTTGAAATATAAATATGAAAGAACATGCAAATTTAAGCTTGAATTAGAACTATATCAAGTTTAATTGAAAGTATAGTTATATTTAAGTTTAGGTTATAGATAATGAGTTTCTGCTTTTGTTGAATAGGTTTTTTTTTTATCTTTAGGAGTTTTAATGTTTTCATAAAAAAAAAAAAGAAATACCATTTTTTTAACTAAGACGTTTTAGATTGAGATCCTACATTCTTCTTAATCCGGAACTATAGCATGTTGCATGGTCTCGTCTAAAATTTCATTCGATTTTGTGATTTTTAAGTTTCCTTTGCAACTTTTACAGTTAATAAAGCGATATTTGGCTGAACACTAATTTTGACATTGTCTCATTGATATTTGATGGGACATAGATCACACGTAGAAAGTTGTGTTTTAATATTTGCTGGTATTTTATGGGATTATAAAATGACAATTGAGAAAGTAGATATTTCATATTTGAGTTGAGACGTGGATTTGGCATCCTCTTAACACAATATGACACGTTTGGACTTTGAAGCATATGTTGAGTCCTACGACTATGACCAGTGACCGCGAGTACTTGGAAAACGAAATATATATATAGATCTTTTCACTTAGTGCGAGAGTGATTGCGATTAATTAGAAACTCATTATATCACATATCGATTTTTTTTGTCAAAATAAACACAAAAACGGTAATGAACTCAATTGTAAGATCAGCTAATACCTATGTAATTTTTTTTTTTAATTCTTGAGTTATTTACTAGACTTCAAAGGTTTTAATGCTTAAGGTAGTTTTTTGTTTCTCAGATTTATTTAAATAATTTGTAAAAATGAACAAATAAAAACCAGAAAAAATTGATTAACAAATTTAACTTTTTATTTTTGTTTGTAAAAATTTCCTAGTAGATGTTATATGTTAAATATCTCGGTGGGTTAAAGTATCTAATTTCAATCTGCTTTCATCAACCGGTCGGGTCCCATAACCCGAGAACTAGAATTCAGCAACAAAAGTGGGTCTCACAAGTTAGATTTGATGTCAAATGTGATTAGGGGTGGAAATTATTAAGTAGATTTACTGATTTCGTACCAATTTTGGGTCCTACAACTTACAATTGGCACGCCAAAGCAAATGATAAATTACACAATTGTGATTAGAGGTGAAATTATTAAGTAAATTTAGTACCAAAGTTGGTAGTATGAACTGCACATTCGTAATTGTGATTACCTCTCACTTTTTTCTTTTACTATTTTTTTTTCCCTCTTGTCGACATAGAATCAACCTACTCTTTCGGTTCAAACACGTTTTAGATTTATAAAAACAACAAAAAAAAAGCATAAAAAGTATAGCATTCTCATTTTCATCGTTTGGTCTAATTTTATATCGTCTTTGACTCATAATAATCAGTTGCTTGTTTATTATATTTTATTTTTCTGAATAATAGCTTATTTTTCTCAAAGTAAGATAAAAATATCAACGACCGAATCAGTCTTTGCCTACTATGACTCTATAGCGAGTCTTGACGTATAAAATAATTGTCCACGAACGAATAAACAAAAAGTGACCATGTGTATGTACTAGTTGTAACAATTTGACTAATGTTAAAAAAAATATAGATATTTTAATTAAACAAAGAGCCAAATTTCAAAATATTAATACATTTTGTTGGAGACCACAAGTTGAGGGGATAAAGAAAGTGATGGGATCATGTAGGGTCAATGCACCATTGAGAAGAGACCTTTGGCAACTTAGCAGCCATTCCCATAATATTTATGTTCCCATCTAAATTAATCCTTTTTTTTTTATGAAATAGGCGAAAAGTCTAATTCGCCTTTTATTGGTAAAAAATACCAATTTAGAGAACAAAACAAACCAAATAAGTGAGACAAAGGCAAAGAAGATTATGAGCTTCACTTTCATTTCAAGAAACCAAATAATAACAACAAACAATTTTTTTGCCAAACTTATCAAAGAAACAACAAATCATTGCATTACATAAACTCACTTCATTTTTTTCCTTATTTCAATCTCCATCCCCACCAAAACAAAAGATCTACAGAAATTCAACTATATTTTATACATTCTCACAAATTTTCATCCCAATTTTTCCACCCAAAATGTGTGAATCGGTCCTCACAAGATCGGTTTGTCCATCAGCTCGTTCTCGGCTGCGATCCTTCCCGAGCCACGGCCGGTTATCTTACCAAACGATCCAATGGTTGATAGTCCCATGAAACTGCTGCTTTCTTCTCCAAGATTCATCGATCTTCTTTGCTTTCTCAGTTTTGAAGAGCTAACATCACCTGCTGCATCAACAACAACAACTTCATCTTGGCTCTTGCTCTTGTCGTTGTTGTTGTTTTGGACCACCACCAACCGAGCAATGACACTTCTACAGAACGGACAGACCGGTGGTGTCACGGTTGAAGTCGTTGGGTTCGGTTTGTTGTGACAGCAAAGTGCAAGTGTGCATTGTGCGCACATTTGGTGACCACAGTTTTTCACTTCTATCGTGCATGCTTGCTCAAAGCAAATGCAGCAAACTTCTGTATCACTCACCTAATAGACACATGCCAGTTTTGTTATTACAAATGCAAGTAAACAAACAGTTGAAAGCCATTATGTCTGAGTAAAAAGGGTGTTTACCTCGGACATGTTATCATCTGAGGCAGTGTCGGAGAAAGTTGGAGATGGCAACGAGTAAGCAGTTCCCTTGAGGATGGTTTTCTCTCTCTCCCTGTTAGCCTCCATAAGAGCCTGCTCTAGGAGCAGTTTCGCCTCGTCGTTAAGCTCGCTGATGAACTTTAATGGCGATGGCCAAACAAGAGGCTCTGCAGAGGACGGGTTTAGCAACGCTCCACATGCTCCGTGCTTGTGTTTCATGGCAACCACATACGGTATCCTCCTGCAAAAGAGATTTCAAGATTTCAAGTTAACCCTCCACAAGATGATAAAAATTTATAGATTTCACAGGGTGTTCTGAAACCAGCACAAGATTTTCCAACAAAAATATAGGAAAGTGGCAACAGAGAATGTTTTTTGTACCCAGAAGCGTCTCTCTGAAGACGATCAGCACCCCAAGCAAGCAGCTTTCTGACACAATCGATAGATCCGCTTCTTGCTGCCAAATGAAGAGGTGTGCTCCCTGGAGACCTGTTTCAACAAAGCTTGGATGATTAGTCTACAATGGATTGCAACGCAACTTCTAACAAACGTCAATGGAAAACATTCCCATTACCCATAAACGCTAGTAGATGCGCAAACAAGAGAACCACTGCCCAACAGAACATTCACACACTCAGGCCGTCTCTGCCTGGCAGCTAGATGCAACGGGGTTGCTCCCTTGTCGTCTCTTATGTTCACAAATCTAGCATATCCCCTGACAAATTCAAATCTAAAGTGTCAATTTTTCATTCAAGAGTTTGATCTTAAATGCACAATGTTCAAGAAAACTGATCAAGTAAAGAGACTCACCAATGAACAGCAACAGGACTTGACTGAGCAGCAGAGAGAATGGCTTGAACACAATCAGCGTGTCCATAGTATGCTGCGTAATGCAAGCATGTTCTTCGATTGACAGAATCAAACATCAAAATCTGCAGATTTCCTAGAAAGATCATCAACCACAGATTCCAAATCCAAACCCCGAATTGATCGTAAGAAAGAAAGTTTTTTGAAGCGTACATTAGCTCCAACTTCAGCGAGCTTCTTCACGCATGAGATCCTCCCATACATAGCAGCCAACATTAACGGAGTCTACAAGAACCCAAAGCAAGAATATCAGCTCAAACTCAAAGTTTTCAGAAAATATAGAAACAAACCAGATCAATGCGAATCAGATGTTGCTTAAACCTGCTTGTGACGATTCAACATATCAGGATTCGTAAATCGTTCCAATAACAACGACAAAATCTGCAAAAGGGAGGAGAAAAAGAGGAAACATCAGGAAAAAATCGAATCTAACCCCAAAAAAAAACAAAATATCTGAAATGGAAGCTATACTCCACGAATCTGAAACAAAAACCACCAGATTCCGGCGAGATCCCGGGGAAATCAGCTGAAACTAACCTCGATCTGGCCACTAGCAGCAGCGACATGGAGAACGGAGTGACGATCATAAGCAGTGGTCTGATGCAAAATACTCGGATCCGCCGCCATAAGACGGCGAACAGTAACGATGTCGCCGCACTGCACGGAGGCGAATATCCCGTGCTCCGGTCTCGCTCCACAGCTCATGCTCTGTCCCATCTCAGCTTCTTACTCTAGACACACGACGGTTGAGAGAGAGAGAGAGAGATGATGAAATCTTAAGGAGAGGAATCACGACACCGTCTGCCACCGGTGAGGCGCTCCGCCGTGAGAATTAAGCGCCACCGTGACGCAGAACGGTGGTTGGCCTTCTTTGGCTTTGGGGATTCCAATGGAGAAGAAGAGGGAAGTTTCACATTTATGTACACATTGATAGGGCCATTGAGATATTAATTTTTAAATCTTTTTTTTTGGATTTTTTTGGAAAGTGAATTAAAAAGAAGAAGAAAATAAAGAGACGGAGATAAAGAGAGAGAGAGACGAACTCTATTGGAGTTTGGGGATTTGCCCGTCGGGCAGCAATTTTTTTTGCCCTAGTCAGTTTGATACTTTTGATTACAGTTACTCTGTCATTTCGGGCAGCTTGTCAGATATTTTCTCTCTTTTTTTTTTTTCAAGTTGTGTTATCTCTTCTTTCTTTTCTTTTTTCTTTTTTTTGGGCTTAATCATATTTTCTTTGGTTTTTCCAGAGATCAATAGTTTCACCACAAATTAAGAAAAAATGTGGGATTAATTTGCAATGTTTATGAAAAATATTTGGAATGAATATCTTGTTCAAATGGTACATTATTTGTTAATAAAAACAAAAGAAAAACATGCACACAACCCATTTTTCGAGATTTCTGTAATATGCTTACGTTTTCAAAATATTCACTAAAAATCACTTGTCTAATTGAAATTACTCCTACATTAAGACATTCATTAACTCTAACTCGATACTAACCAACTCTTTAAGAGCATCTCCAATATATGACTGTATATTTTTCTTTATTTTGGAGTAACTCCAAAATGGAATTGGATTTTACTCCAATGTAAACTCCATTTTTTCCTCCAAAATAAAGTTATGACCAAAAAATGGAAAAATTCTATTTTTTGTTTCATATTTAGAATAACTCCTTTTTTACTCCATTTTGAAATGAGAATTGGAGTAAGGTTGGAGATAATTTTGCTGCAAATTCTATTTTGCAGTAAAATTTGGAGTAGGGTTGGAGATGATCTAACACTAAGCGATATTTGTTTTTTAACTCGGAACCAATAGTAACAAAAATTAGATTTATTCTTTGATTTCGGCAATAATCTTTAAACACAATTTAGGAACTACTGCTTTACCACGCAGACACTTGTTCATCAGAGCAAACTCGTGCTCCCTAGTCAAACAAAGAGTGAAAGACACAAATTAAAACGTTTTTAACTGAATTTCGACTAACCCTAACAAAAAAACTCACTCTCTTGTGTTTATTTTCAACAGTGTGTTCCTCTTTTATAATTGTATAATTGTATTATGAGTATTTTTTTATATTTTATTAATATCATCCAAATATTTTGGTAGTTTTCTTTATATATCCCACGTTAAATTCAAACGGCTGTTAAAACTATTATAATCCATTATTCTATGTTTATTCCAATTTAGAGATAGATTGAATTGAAAACTCATCCTTCTCTCGGTAATAGATTTTTATTTTAAACTATTATTTCAATGTAGTCCGTCTAAAAATTTGTGTGTTGGAATTTTTATCTTCTAGTAAGTTTTCTGTTCAAGACCATGGAGCAAAAATGATTGTCAGCAAGCAATGCAACGATCGAATCATAACTACTCAAAAGTTCCTTCAATATATTTAGAATGACTTGAGATTCGATTAGTTCTTAGATTTTTTTATAGCTTTGTGTAATCTTTCGGTTGTCTTAATAACTTTTTTTTTCAAATCACCAAAATGTCATCTACAACTATGAAAATTGGATATTTGTAGATTTTTGATTAAATTAAGATTTAAGAAAATGGATACTTGTATTTTTCTGAAAAAACGCATTTAAAGATCACTACCCATTTTTTTTTAATTTTTTTTTTTAAAAAGAAAATTCAAAATTCTGATTAAATATCACAAGAATGATTATTTAAACAGAGATCCTTCCAAAAGTTTTATGCATATCCCTTAGATATTTTTAACAAAAAAAACTTCTTATATCTTTCTCTCACACACATATCTATAATTTAATAGTATAGTTTATTCGTCACGTAATTAGAACTAATTTGTATGTATAAATTTGGGGTCAATATGACTATAGCCAACAAGCACCCCACTTGTAAATTTCTCATCGAGTCCAAGTGGACGTTTGATGACTTTCGCTTCCCGGTGACCGATGTAGACTTCAACATCAAATGCTTGTTTCACTCTCTTTTTCTTTTTTGTTTTTGTTTAAATTAATCTTTTAAAGTTTTATTTTCTGAAAAGAGTTTATGTTTTATTGCTGATATAAACAAATTTCGATAAAAATGACATAATAAGAAACTGCACTACGTTTAGAGATCATTTATTGAATCTGATTGCAAAAAAATAACCATACAAAAGAGTTGACTATACAATAAAAGATATCATTACGATAAAAGATGAATAAAACTAGAAATATTGATATTATATTTGTTGACAAACAAAAAAATTGATAGTATTTAGTCAAATTACCATTTATGAAACATTTACAGAAATGTCAAAACGTTAAATAAATTCTTACCACCCCTTATCATCTCAAAACGAATTTGGTACAAAAACGTAAAAAACGAATGGCATAATACCGCTAGTCATAATTTTTTTTGAAAATTATGACTATTTATAAAAATACTTTGCTATCAAACTCGACCTCAGGTAAACAAAGAGATAAACAAAATGCCAAACAAAAAAAATTCATACAACTCTGTCAGCAATGTACGACTAGATCTGTCATAAATTCTTGTGGTGATGTTGCATATAGGAGTATATATCTTGTACTGGCTGTATCGACCTCGTACATAGTTTATTGAGATAGTGGTATTCAGATTGAAATCAGTAAGTCATAATGGTTTTCTCTAACCTATTTAAGATCTTTTTCCTGTTCAGCTTGCTCAATTTAAACGGGATATGGATTGTTCTGCATTCTTTGATATGAAAGAAATTGTAAGAATATCTTGGGTATTTTTTTTTTAAAAAAAATCTTTTAAGATGGACGAATCACCAATCATCACTTGGCAATGTTGGCATACACACAAGCATCTAACCAGATGTACTATAATATGTATTAACGACAATACGACGTTTCAATCAAGAAAAGTATATACATCTATCTGGAATATTCGCCAAAAATTTTGACTTTAAAATGGTTTACTTTGTTAGTTTAAAAGTTGATGTAATCGTAAAAAGCCAAACGTTTCAGTCGATATTTGTTCACTAAAAGGGATTATGTTAGCCGATTTTCACCAGTTTGTGAAATGAATTACCAAATTTTCTACCACGCGACACCTTTTGTTTTTGTGGTCAAATTGTTTGTGTTTTCCGACTTAAGATGTTCAATGATTTGTTTTTTTTTGTATATACATACTTCATGTTTACTGATCGATCGCTCCCACTGATGTATTTACTGTCCCATCGAATTATTCATCAAATTTATTCAAACAAACAATAATTTTGCTTTGGAGCTAAACAAACAATAAATTTGCTCACTAGGTACTTTGTACTATTTACTCGAGGCAAAAAAAGACATTTACTACTCTCCAATTTACCAAAAATACTGAAGCCTTTTTTTAAATCTATTTAATTACTAGTATTAGAAAAACGTGATTTTTTGTGTGTTACAACTTATAAGGTTTCTCATTGATTGGTGCGTTTAGTTAGATTAACCACCACATAATATATTCATATAGTATTTTCGTATTAATGAAGGTAAATATTCTAATATAGTTGACCAAATTATTATTTTTATCATGGAATAGCCTTAACAACGTTTACTATGGATTGAAAGCGTGATATGGTACGCGTAATTAAGGGTCCTTAATCATGTCTCATTTTTGTAACCAAATCGCATAATTTCAATTTTTCTTGTTGGTTTGTATTACTTTTTGTGTCATGCATTAGACCATGGCGACATAACTTTTTTGTGTGTCAGATTGGCATTTGTCATGACTCATGAGGATCTTACTTAGTTTTGGGGTCCACCAACTCTTTTTTTTTATGAATTACAAACGTAATTAATTCAATTATGGTCACGAAAATAAGATTCCATGTTTGGTACGTACAATCGGTATTATGAAATTAATATAGCCCATCCATGATATCTTTATAATAAATATAGACTTTAGTATTTTTTGGGTTATACTTCAGTCTTTTCTACTTTTCGCTTTTGTTATAATCCTTGTTCAATTTTCTTGATTTGGTATCTTATAAATTAATACTAAATCATTGATTATATTGATGAATCAATAGTCATAATCAAAACTCGTGTCTACTCTCACCATTACAAGTGATTTATTTCTGTTTCTGATGTTTTGGCATTCATTTATTTATGGTGATGCTTACATGCAAACCATTTAACAAAAATAAATAAATGGTGATGCTTACATATTTTGCTAATCATTGTAAATTTGGAAAGGAATAATAATATGACTTCCGAGTGACTGAAGGTGAAATAACTATTTGCGCAGTCGTTTGTCATTCTTTCTTCTAAAAATAAATGGTGATGCTTACTTATATTCGTTTGCATTTTGATCAAAAATAATAATGATATACATAAGAAACGTCATGTCAATAGCTAAGTATCTCAAATTTGTTGATGCTAATAAAGAAGTGACTCATACCTCAACCTTTTGTTTTTGCATGATTTGATTGTATTCTCATCTGTATTATTTTTTAGGTGAACGAATAATTTTTTTTTTAATAATATGAATGAAGATGTAGGGTTTTGTAAACAATATTAAAATAACAGGAAATATAAAATAAACTAAATAAATAAGAAAGCGTACGGTAGATGGAGTTTTTTTTTTTTTTTTTTTTTTACGGTAGATGGAGTTGTTGGCAGAAATTTTTTGGACTCAACTTTTATGATATTGTAAATCGAGACGAATCCGAAAAATAAATAATTGATCGGCACGCGAGCTTGTCAGTCTCGACAATTTTTTTTCTCTTCTTTTTATTTTCACCGACATTTTCTTACTTCCATGTCTCGTTTATTTATTTTCCTTACGATTTTCTTTTCATTCCTTTTCAATTAATCCTTTTGCACACTTTCATGAACTTTGTTCACCTCTTTGTTACATATACATTCACATTCGTAAAAATGGCTAAGCAAGTGGCATAATTAATTTTTCTCTAAAAAGTCATAACTAAACAATCGTCATAATACTGCAAAAAAATTCACAAAATAGTTTCTTGGCTCTGACTCGAGGATGGATTCACAAAGTCAACGAATAATCGTCCTTTTAATAAAGCTTATACAAATTTTAGATTCCAACATTGAACAAATCAAATATGAATGGGCTTGTTTATTTATTGAAAAAAAAACTCCACTAGACTGGAAATCTGGAATGTCCTGTACTGATTATTATTTTAGATGGATTTTTAGCGATGCATGAAGTATTAATTAATTTAACTAATTAATTTAAGACAAGCGGATTCATTACGTCGGTGCGAAGTAATTAACTTTATAACAAATTCTGATTAGGTATTAAGTATCAATTAAATTGATCTATCAAGTAGATGAAATTCTTTACTATAAATAAACGGTGAAAAGTTAATATAGAATAATGTTTAATTTACTGGGATCTGAAGTTAAGTATATAGAAACAAACATAAAAAATTCTCTGACTTGTGTTGCAAAAATTGTTTGGTGGATCGTATATGGCAACTTTTTGATTAAAACAAGTAAACAGCTAGCCGAACAACAAAAACAGAGTCGCATATCATTACTCAGTGAGATTGGCAAATTAGTAATAAATCACAAATACTAATCAGAAAACAACATTTAATCGGATACGGTTAAACACTATAAATTAAAACTAGCTTTTTGTTGCTGTATATTATATCATCGTTCAACAGTAGAGCTTGCATTTTAGAAATGACGAATAGACGTGGAAAATCTAAACTACAACATTATCGACAATTCAACTTACAACATATTGGAATTTCGGAAAAGAAGCAAACAATTTATTTTAAATATTGTAATATCTGAAAAGTAAATTAGTAATAGTCAATCACTACACCATTTCCATCAAAATATATTTATATAACTTAAAATTGATGTTAAGCAAATGCAATTTGTCTAATTATTTTCCTTTATTGGTTAAAGATAGGGTTAAGAGAACCATTAACACTGAAAACATTTTCTTCATGAAGGTTAACACTTAACAATGAATAACCAGACAATAGACTCTATCTATTTAATTAATTTAGTTTAACCAAATATTAATATAGTCTAATCGTTTCCTTGCGTTTTCTTGGTTGAAATTAGGAACCAACTTTCATAAAGTACACATTCATCGTTGTACAATTTATTAGACAACTGCGTATTTGATAAGATATCTACGATCGAAGACAAATGTCCCACTAAACGAAACACCGTAACATATTTTGCCACAAAAGATGAAATAAGCAAGAGTGTTAAAAAACCTGTAATTAACATTGATTTGAACACGCTGCATTTTTAATTTTTAGGTGACAATTTTCTAAGATCAGAAAGTATTAATTAATGTTTCGTTTCACACAACATGCATTTTCTAGACGTAAGAACTCATCCAATCCATTGAGTAGAAGAGAAATTCTTAGCTTGGTAGCACAGGCAAGAGAGTATCAGAGAATCCAATCACTTAGATTCTATTACTTGTACGGCTTAATAACATATGTCATCATAAAGGTTAAGTCAAGTGACATGAGATTCCACAAGATTCTTCTAAATATTATTAAGAATCAATTTGATCAAATCAGTGTGGATTAATGTTACTATCTAGGCCAGGGATCTTACATCAAAGAAATGAATTTTGATATGAGTGATACAGTTGAAATATCTGCCAGATATAACTTTGCAAATATCTATAATACTTTATTTAAGTAATATCGGAATTGAACACGTATGATGAATTTTCAAATAAGGCTTCTCGATAAAGTTATTCGAAAAATAGATACAGTCTCCACCTAATATGAAATAATGGTGGTCAGAAATAAATCAGAGTCGTGTTTGTCCAATAGGAAGCCAGATTAAGATGTGATTAAGATAGTTAATTAGATTTTAAATTGGTAAGTAGCTTTCATGGGGTTTGCTTATACGCAATTAGGTGGCTGAGAGTGGCTTTAGATTGAGATGGGAAAGAATACAAAATTACCTGATTTTTCAACTAGATTCTGATTAGTGATTTATCTATCTACTAACCCTTGAGCTGAGCGTGAAAAACTACTTGTATTGTGACACAATTAAATTTATGAGAGTATTAGCGAGCAAAACAAAAGGGCCACATTCCAAAGCAATAATGTGTTAAGCCCACAATAAAGTATTGGCGAACAAAACAAAAGGACCATATTCCAACTCAATACTGTGCTAAGCCTACAACAATTCTATTTTTTTTTTGTTTGAATGGGATTTTTTTTTATCTTTGCTGTGTTTTTTTTATTTGCTTATTTTTGTGGTTTAGTAGTTTAAATGCTTAAATTAAGATTATAAAAAACAAAACTTTAGAATAAAATCCCCGTAACTTCTCAAAACAAAACAAAAAACTTCTTTACAAATCCAAAATGCACATGTGTGATTCTATCAAGATCAACTTTGAGATTGCTTAATATTTAGTCTGCAACTTATGGTGCTATCTTTTCTCTAATATTTGCATAAAATCTTATTTATCAACAAATTTTTGTTTTGGTCGCCAAACTGTTTCATTTCATGATAAATTTTACAACATCCAATAGATTACATAATTTTGCAAACTACATCTAGCTTGCTTAGCTAGCTGATCAAGAGTATCATTTGCTTTTATGTGAATCTGTATGAAAGAAAAACCACAACCTTGAGAAATCATTACTATATCTTGAATATATATTCCAATTTGATGCTGTCTCCAATATTGTGGGTTCTTTTCGAGCCGAATATGCTTCAAAACTCCGTAGATATCTTGCACATCTCCACAAAAAGTAACAGAAGCAAATCCGAGTCTTCACAGATTAACAACAGCTATACGCAAAGCTTCAACTTTTGCTTCTAACGAAGAAGATGTAGGCATTATTGCTCCTGAACCCTGCAGTAAATGTCACCCTTGTTTATCATACAAAGCACAAGCAACACCTGCTGATTGAGTTGGTCCAATCCAAGAAACATCAACAAAACAAAAATATTGATCTCCAATACTGATTGCTTCTTGCTTAGACATAGGAATATTTAAAGAACCTGCAATTGTTCTCGGGAAAAAAACTTGTTGTGCTAGTTGCAGGTCAATCATACTTTTCTAGACCTGTCTAGACCTTTGCTTCACTTTGCTTCACCTGTCTAGATTAACCGCAACTGGAAGAGCTTCATGGAAAACCCTCCACCAGACATGCTTCACTTTGGGAGGAATATTTTGCTTCCAAAGAGTTTTATATAAATGTATCAGGTTGGAGAAGGTCTAGACGTTTTTCTGAGTGGAGAAGATTATAGCAAGATTTTACAGTGTATTCCTCTTGCTTTGTATGTAGCCATGTGACCACGTCCGGAGCTCCTGTATTTAAAGGACGTAATTGCTTAATAAGGAGAATATACAAAGTATGAAGCTTAGTATCATCCCACTCAGTTGTTCCTTCAAGGATAAGATATTTGACTATCAAGTTGGGGTTGACATTAGCACCCTTACCAGATGCAGATGTTGAGAGAATGGTTGGTAAATATAAATCCTTCCATATATGAATTTGTTTGCCATTCCCAACAATCCATCTAGCCCCCTTTTTAATCAATCAATATGTTCATATGCAGTAAGGTTGTATTTCTTTCTAATCATTAAATTAAATAAACTGATTACCAAGCCAAACCGAAGCGGAATGCATATAATTTTATATGGCTCACTTTATATAAACCGATAAATTGTCAACCAAAACACACCTAACCGTACCAAACCCAATTTTTTTTTTTTTTTTTTTTTTCCGGCAAACTTGTTATATTATTAATTTGAAACAATAAAATCTGAATACAAGATGTTTATTAACCAACATGGAGTGTAAATACAGTCCGAAAAATAAACATTATTTGGAGGACCATTTTTGGCCAGTACATGAGCTGCAGTATTAGCTTCACGTTTCGTATGACTCGTACTGCACTGACTAAATTTGAGTAACCAATAATTTATATCTAGAAGCAAATTCGATATTTGTAGTATCTACTGTTAAACCAGAAAGAGCATCATGTAAGACTTTACAGTCTCCTTCAAATGTTATCGAATCAAAACCGAGACTCCATGATGTTTGAATAGCATGTAACATCGCTTTCCCTTCCGCTTCAAGACTTGAAAAAGCATCTGGTAATTTTGCCGATCCCCAAAACTTTGGACTTCCTTGGCAATCACGTATAATCCAACCTCCCACTACTTGTCGAGACTGTGGGTTATAAGCAGCATCGAAGTTACATTTGTAGGATCCATTCGAAGGTCTACGCCATGAAGTTCGGTTAGCTGTTATAGATGGTGTAATATCAATTCATCTCTCTTCGGGTTGATCCTGCGTTTTTGAAATATCAATTCATTTCTTGATTTCCAGATACGCCATAATAACCAAATTGGTAGAAGCCTTTGGTGTTCTGTAAGTCCTTGAAGTGATTGAAAATCTAGAATCCTTTTAATGTTACTTTCAAGATTACTTGAAAAGGAAGTAACAGCAAAAGGTAGATTTGAAGTCCTCCATGTTGTGACAGAGACCGGGCATGTAAAAAGCAAATGGTTGATTGTTTCATCGGTGACATGTCACCTCGATGCAAACCCCTCTAGAAATCAACCTTGTATTTGTACTCAATGCACCAGATAGTGCTCGCCACACAAAATGTTTGATTTTTGGCATAATATTTAGATTCCACACTCTCATTTTTAGTGCTGGATCCCCATTGGGAATTGGAATCACCATGTCATTCTCCAAGTTCTGGTGATGCCGAGAGAACCAATACCCTGACTTAACTGTGTATTCCCCATCCTTAGTATAATTCCAAATGACCTTATCTTTCGTTGAAACTTGACTAATATACAAAGATCGAGCAAGTGCCTTATCTTCATTTGAAAGCAGATTATCTAGTTTTGTGTCATCCCACCTTCTACTTGATCCACAAATTTGAAAGAGCTCAGACACCAAAACATTACTTTCCCCGTTTATCGGAATGGCTGGTCTTGGCGGATTAGTCGGCAGCCAATTATCTGTAAAAATACGTGTGTCGCACCCATCACCAATGATTGAACGAGATCCATGTTTTAACAACTCTATACCCGCCAGAAGAGATGTCCAACCATAAGAATGATAGGGTCGTGGTTTAGCATCAAACAGGTGAAAGTCCTTGAAGTATCTCGCCTTATACAGTCTTGAAAACAAACATGTAGGTTTTGTGAGTAGCCGCCATGCTTGTTTCGCTAGAAGCGTGATTCACACTGGATGTACTCCTAGTTTCTACTGCAATAGAACAGTGATGTAGTTGTAATATAAAGGATTCAGAATCCAGATGACCAGTGTTACTCTATGACTTTGCGAGGATTGAATTAAAGCTAAGATGAAAGATGTTTTGTTGCGAAAACTAAAAAGTAAACAGAATGGCAAACAACGATTTAAATTCGAACTAAAACAAGCACTAGATCAAGGTAATTCGCAGGAGTTTCAGAGATGAGAATCAAATGACTATTCAGGGCACAACTTAAATACAGGTCTCGAACTCAAACATAAAAGCTTATCGATCCACTGTCGTGATCTCGATAACTTTATCTAACAACCTAAATTCTAAACTGTCGTTTGAACTTAGAAAATTGCAGACAAGCATTAACAAGCAGGTTTGATCTGTTCACGATTTGCCTTAACTTCAACTGTCGTTGGCTAAGGACAAATCGCTCACCAGTGTTCGTTCTAGCAACCTATTACACTTTTGATGAATAGATTAACCTAAGATCGTAAATTGAATGGCCAGTTCAACCTAAGCGTTAAGTCTAACAAAGGTGAAGACAATCGATTATAGACCCTATTTGCATCCAATTCTTTAACTCATGAAATCCTTTGAAAACCTTAATCTAGCTAAGAGATCTACTCAGACATGGAGGAAAGAAACACGGCAACAGATGAAAAGGAATTCATGAATTAAAATCGCAGAAGAGATAATAGGGTTCAGAATTCTTCTCAAAGTGTAGCAGATTTCTTCTCCCAAAAGCTTACAAGTAAAAACTCTCTGGTTCAGGAAATTGTAAAAAGAAAGCGTAGAAAGTCTGTAGAAAAAAGGTGATAATAAAACACAGGCGGCTCTGGGCTTTTTATTCCATCTCACGCGACTTAGGATTAGGTAAAATCGTTTTCCTTATTTTTCTCCCGTCTGGAGCAGGTGCTCCACGAAGGGTCCAAACCGGGAGCAGATGCTCCGCGGATGATTTCTCCAAAAGCGTGTGAAATAGCTTCTTATTGCTCAAATTCATCTCCTTTTGCTCCAATGCTTCCTAAACACTCCAATCCTCTGATAAGGCCTCTAAGTCACCTGAAACTTTCCTGAAAAGACTACAAAAACTCCTAAAACAATTAGTAAACACAGGTTAGAATGAGTCAAAATCTCCACTCATCAAAGCGCATCATTAAACTTCGTTAACTCTCGGAAACCTAATCCACCATCTTTTTTGGCATACTGTAATCTTTTCTAAGCCACCCATGGGATCCCCCAATTTTGTGAATCTTTTTCCCACCAGAATCTCATAAGTACTTTTTCAATGTCCGAAGTAACTTGTTGTGGCAATTTAATGCAGGACATAGAATACACAGGCATTGAGATAGCCACTGATTTTAGAAGTACTTCCTTTCCAGCTGGTGAAAGAAAACTAGCACTCCAATGCGCAGTTTTCTCCTTGACCCTATTGACAACATTGTTGAACATATCACTTTTTTTTCGCCCAAACTGTTCTGGTAGTCCAAGGTACTTTCCACCTCCTCCATGATTGGCAATTCCCAGAATTCTTTTCAAACGTTCTTGCTTATCCCCATGAACCCGAGAGCCAAAGGTGATCATTGATTTTTCCTGATTTATTTTCTGCCCTGAGCATTGTTCGTAGACTTCAAAAACTTGCTTTAACGCTGTGCAGTTTTTCGAATTAGCTATGCAGAAGAAAAGTGAGTCATCCGCGAAGAAAAGATGAGTGATTGAAGGCACCCCATTACCACACTTAATGCCATTAATTTTTGACATCTATCAAATGGCTTAGTACATCAGCGCAAAGAATGAATAGATAAGGGGACAATGGGTCACCTTGACGTAGACCTCTTTGTGGTGTGATATGGCCTTGGGGATTACCATTAATCAACACGGAATAAGAAACAGAACTAACTAGTTTCATAATCCAACCAATCCACATCTCCGATAAACCAAAAGCGTGAAGTGTTTTTTCCAGGAAGTCCCATTCTACTCGATCATAAGCTTTGCTTATATCAGTTTTAACCGCCATATATGTTTGCGATACACGTTTTCTGCTTTTAAGAGAGTGCATCAATTCATGGGCGATGAGTACGTTATCAGTGATCAAACATCCCGGAATAAAAGCAGCTTGGATTCCGAAACTATCTGGTCTAGGGATGATTTTAGACGTCTAACCATAACCTTTGAGATGATTTTATAAAGAACATTGCAAAGAGCAATGTGTCTATAATCCGATAAGGTATTTGGCTTTTCGACTTTTGGAATCATACAGATATTTGTATGATTTATTCCCCGCTGAAAAGTAGATGTCTGGAAAAAGGTCTTAACTTCACGAGTCACATCATTCCCAACAACTTCCCAGCATTGTTGATAAAACGAGCTGTTAAACCGTCTGGTCCCGGAGCTTTATCCGCACCTATACTGCAGACAGCTTCGTAAATCTCCTCAGTCGTCACTTCCTTAGTTATATGGCTGTTTATTTCATCTGTCACTGAAGGTTTAAATTCAGAGAATATGCTCAGGAGAAATGGTTTGTCTTCACTTTTGTATACTTTATGAAAGTATTCTTGAGCATGTATTCCAACTTCATAATCTCCACGATAGCATCGTTCTGCACTATCTTTGATAGAATGAATACGATTCCTTAAAAATCTGGATTTTGTGCAGGCTCAATAAAACTGTGTGTTGCGATCGCCAGCCGTCAGCCATGAAACTCTACTCTTAAGCTGCCAATATATTTCTTCGTCTCTGTAAGCTTTAACCAAGTCCCGTTGAAGTCGAGGAATATATTCACGATTTGATCCTCAGGAAAGTTGAGCAAGTTCCAGTGCCAATTGCAATTCATCGATTCGTTTAGCTGGGTTTAACTTTGAAACTCGTCGACATTCCGCCATAGCCTTACGGCACTCCAGTATTCTATCTTGATTTGGCGGTTGGTTGACTAGTTGTGGAGAGTTCCAGCCAATTTTAACATATTCTTTGAAATCCTTAATCTGCAAAGCCGTTTATCAAACCTGAATTGTTTTTTTGGGTGCTCGTCGACAAATGAAATTTTAATAAGAACGGGACGATGGTATGAACCATAGAGACGTAAAAACTCAGCTTCAGATGCAGGAAATTTAGCCAACCATTCTGAGTTAGTGATAACTCGATCAAGACAGCATTGAACAAGGTGATTTCCCCTCTTTCCCACCCAGGAGAATCGATTGCCTCTATATCGAAGGTCCTTCAAATCACATGAACTGTACATATTTCAGAAATCCTGGAAACTTCGTTCATCCCGAGTTGGACCGCCATTCTTTTCCTCATTAGACAAAATTTCATTAAAATCTCCAATGAGGAGCCAAGGTCCACTTCTAGATTGGTTGATTCTTTCAATCCTTTCCCACAGTTCATAGCGATTTGATGGATTTGGGTCCCCATAAACACACGACAAGTAATAATCTATGCCATTGAATTCGACATAGACATCTACTATTCTTGCAGACTGATACAACTTAGATAGTACATGTTTTTCCAGAAAAAAGCAATTCCTCCACTTCTACCTATAGGAGGAATCGATATTACATAATCAAAGCCTAGAGAAACACATACATCCCTAACAACATTACAATTATTAAGAGTTTCTACTAGGAATAATAAGTCGGGTGAATACAAAGGCTTGAATTCCTTCAATCTTTCTTCAGTTAGTTGTGCTTGTAAACCCCGACAGTTCCAGGATATGACTCTCATAGTGACAGTGGGGGTACCGGACCCCCGCGCCTCTGTCTATTGGAGAGGCTGCAGTGCAGGAACCAGATGATTCACATGGTTCCTCTTTAGGCGGACACAGGACCATCCGCTCTGCAACAACAGGAACAGGAGTGTCATTAATAACAATTGACACCTTCCTCTTCTTACGCATCTTCATCTATTCATCCTGGTTTTCAAAGTTGTGAAACTCCATAAACTCTTCTTCAGTGCATTTGCCTTTGGTCATCCTAAGTTGTTGGTATTCTGCCTCCTCAACTTGTTGACGGAAATTGTCCAAACCGGCAGACATATCTGACATTTGTAAACCATTACCATGAGAGAAAATAGAGCTAGTGATACCTGGAATCACTACATTCATATCGGCATAGATGTCTGAAGTGTTGACATCAGAGAAACCATCTTCGTGGTGAGGTTGAGTTTCTTCAAAGAATGCTCTTTTCCGCTTTCCAGATTGTGGTGGTGAACCAGATGCCTTGTAAACCATTTTTTCAGTAGTCAAATTTGTGTCTATCTCCACCGAGGAACTCAAAGGGATGTCTTGATTGATTGAAGAAGGTCCAGTAATCGTATCTTCAATCGTAATATCGGCGGGATCAAAAGGGCTCTGATTCTGATCTTCATCGTCATCATCATGGCCATCATCGTCATCGTTGTTATCATCCTGAGCATTGGCACCCATCTCCAAAGGGCATTCCTTTTTCTCATGCGTCAACATCCCACAAGACACACATAAGTTCCGAAGTCTCTATAGTGGAGACGAAGAACTGTATTCTGACCCGGCGCAAATTGAAAGGTCTTCTGAAATTTAAGAGGCTCATCGATATTCCAATTAAGCTGGACTCAAACACAGTCTGTGAGATTGACATCTTCATTGAAATCTGTATCAACCATCTGCCCGATTTTATCTCCAATGAAGTCAACCGTCTCGCGATTGAGGAATTGTGCCGGAATCCCTCTAATCTGGATCCAGAAAGTGATTGTTTTTAATTCCTCGTCAGAGATGTTGGGGAACCAACGCCGAGTAACCAGCATCCACTCGCTGAAGGACCAAGGCCCACGCTGGAGAACCATCTGAACCGCCTCTTCGGACTTGAATACAAACTGAAAAGTTGACGGAGAGATAACACGCCTAACCACTTGAGATCCCAAACCCCAAAGTCGGGGCATCTGATTAATTAGGGCTCGCATATTGTGTTTACGCGGATTAACCAGAACCCCAATTATCACATAGCGATTCGCCTCAGCCGCCTGAATACACATCGCCTGAGGGAGAGCAATTGGTGCATCATCCGCTCCGAGATTGATTTCTTGAAATTTTTGGTGGATAGAAGACATAGTGATTTATGATTTGCAGGGAAGAGAAAAAGAAAGAGTAAGAGGGAAAGAACAATTTATAGAAGTAAGAATCCATGGCGGTTTATCAATTTCGAAGTAACTGAAAAAGAAACCGCTAAAGAATTGTCTCAACGGACAAAAGCCGGCAGGAAAACCGCTTGTAACCGCCGAACAAGAAGAAAACGAGAAGAAAAAATAACTGTCGGCAAAATCGCCTTTTTGATCGCCTAGAGAGAGAAGAACCATTTTTATTTGAGTTTTTCTTACCAATTACATTATAAAAACTTGACCAAATATTAAAATTTTAAACCGAAATCAAACTGAATCACCTAATTTATGTTCAATTTGGCTTTTTGGTTACTGTCTTTTTTGTTCGCCTCTTAAAGAAACATATAACCAAAGTATTTTTTGTTGTTGATTAAAATCAACATATTCAGAGATCGACTCGGTTGCTGCATACTTGATAGGAAATAATCTTCATTTTTTTACATTTAGAAGATGAAATTGTAAGAATCCTCTTTCTCAACGTCAACAGTATGTATTTGCAGAAATAACGACCTGAGCAATCATTCGGCGATGGAATTCTGGAGAAGGAAAAAGGCGAAGGGCAAGGCGAGAGAGTACTTCCTCGAAAATGGAAGCAAATTTCTTCAGGAACTCATCACCGACTGTAACGGCATATCAAACCCTATCTGAATGTTCTCTTACGATCATATCATCAAGTCCACAAATTATTTCCATGATATCAATCCCTATTTCTTCCCCATATAAGTTTTGGTCACATGGATGCACGATTGTTGCCTTGGAATGTTTGATTGAAGATTGCCAAAGAGGTTGCGATCGCTATCACTTATCTTCACACAGCTTTCCCTAGGATCATTGTACACAGACTTATCAATCAAGAGAGTGTTATGTTGGATAAGAATTGGACGGCTAAGCTGACTGATTTCTAGCGTTCCATAACACTTCCTGAGGGCAAGACGTGTAGAAAGTAAATTTAGAAGAGACAAATATTGCAATGTAAAAAAACGATTCAAAACACGGAAAAATGTTTTATAAAAGCGGATTAAGAAAAAACGAAAAGTGGAGGGGAGATGATATCTTTCCTTAATTCAAAATATCTCCCGCAGTGTAGCGGTTAGATGAGATAATAAATCTCAGGATACAACCACTGATATTCGTATAATCGCAACATTCGATTATAGAATGTGACAAACTAAAATTCTACGATATACTTTCGAACGCTTACTTTTGAAAGAAGAAAGGAGATGCAAGAGATTGAAGGATGTGTGAAATTTGTGAGCAGAGAGCGATTGAAAAATGAGAGAGGAGAAGTCGATATATATAGCGAAAGAGATAGGAGCGTCACACTTAATCAGTGTGTTAAGGACGTGATTAATTGTGCGCTAATGACGCGATTTGGGCGTTTATCTTGGCATAATTTTTGGGATAGACATTTGACTGCAGTTTAATGTTGTGATTCTATAGGAATTTGAACAAAAAATTTTAACAATTTGGGCCAGAAATATTGACCAAAACGTGGCCCAAAAAGAACATCTTTTGTGGGCCTTCGGCCCAAATTCACCAAGACCCAAGACCCAAGACTCAAGACCCAAGACCCAAGAACCAAGACCCAATACCCAAGACCCAAGATCCAAGCCCAGCTCGGCTCGGCTCGGCGGCGGCGGCGGTGTGCGAGGGGTCCTTCGTTCTCCTTCAACACTTTGAACAATGTCATGTGTATGTCTATATTGATATGACTCTTATTTTTCTGAATCCTTGGATGTGGGAATTTTAGTTATTCCTCATATTTTTAACTAGCCTTAAAAGGCTTATTTTTATTCACACTTCTCCAAATGTAAAAGCTTTTGGGCTTTGTAAATATTTGGTCCAACAATTTCCCACATAAATAGAAATAACTCTAGACATACGACCGGACTGACTCGAAAACTTGACTAGACTAGACTAGACGGATTTTCGAGAGTATATACGAAAAATTCTACTGTGTTTGAGATAGTAGTATGTTTCAACCTTGAACCAATCTATGTTAATATCTGTCGCGCTTACTCAGCCAGGAGGTGAACATGATGTCTTGAACCACCCGGATTTTGATGTAAACCGAGACAACAAATACAACTCAGTTTCATTTTCTCATAACTAAGTTCTCTATTGTATTCATTTTGGCCTTGAACTTGCCTGGTGAATCATGAGTGAAGTTGGAGAATATATGCTTTTGTTTTTTCATTCTCCTAGAAACGGACCCATTTCACACTCACTATGTGATTTTGCCAATTGTCTTTGTTTTAAGAAGTGTTGTACTTCACTGATATATCAAAGCTATGGACTTATCATTAAAAGCTATGCTTATCTTTTGTAGATATACAATGAAAATTGTATATAAGCACTGTCAATCATCTTGAGACCTAGGTTATGACTATACGTCTTTCAATGCGTTAGATTTTGTTTGATTTAGTTTTCCCTTTTGAACCTTACATCTTGGGATCTCCACTCATGTAGGTGGGGTGTCCATCAAACAACCTCTTTAGTGATAGGCTCCCTTTGATGATTTGAGAACTTGATCACGAGTTAGACCCTTAGTAAATGGATCTGCTAGATTATCGGCTGATTTTATGTAATCGAGTGAGATTACTCAGGTTGTGATCAAGCTTCTAATGGTTTTATGTCGCCTTCTTATGTGACGAGATTTACCATTATAGAGATTATTCAGTGCCCGGGCGATAGCTGACTGACTATCACAGTGTACACGTATTGCCTGGACTGGTTTCTCCCACATTGGAATATCTTCCAAGAAATTTCGGAGCCATTCAGCTTCTTCTGCAACTTTATCTAAAGCTATAAATTTAGACTCCATGGTTGATCGGGCCAGTCGAGTTTGTTTGGAAGACTTCCAAGAGACTACTGCACCACCAAGGGTAAAAACATATCCACTTGTGGATTTCGAGTTTTTGGTGTCAGATATCCAGTTTGCATCACTGTATTCTTCCAAAACTGCTGGTTCTCTTCCATAGTGCAGCCCATAACTTTTTGTGTATCAAATGTAATTTAATACTCTAGTTATGGCTTTCCAGTGTTTTTGTGTCCTAGATTACTTGTATAGCGACTTA
Source organism: Eutrema salsugineum (assembly GCF_000478725.1). NCBI lineage: Eukaryota > Viridiplantae > Streptophyta > Magnoliopsida > Brassicales > Brassicaceae > Eutrema > Eutrema salsugineum. The sequence goes on along the minus strand of NW_006256908.1, from coordinate 4,256,088 downwards.
GTACATTTACCGTGTGCTAGATCAGGTATAGTACAATTAGTTAAGTACATAAGGCTACCAATTATCCATGCATACTCTACTTGGGACACTGCTTCACCTGAGTTTTTGGTCAAAGTGAAGTTGAGAGTCAACAGGAGTTTTTGCAGTTTCATTTGAATAGGTTTTGAACAGTGCAAGTATCTTTTCAGCATAATGAGCTTGAGACAAGGTAATCCCATCAGAAATTCTTGTGATTTGTACCCCGAGAATGACATCTGCTAGATCCATGTCTTTCATGTCAAACTGTGCACTAAGCATGTTCTTAGTTTGTTGGATTATGTCATTGTTGCTGCCAATAATTAACATGTCATCTACATATAAACATAGTAAGATATATCCATTAGGGGTCGTTTTTATGTAAATGCATCTATCACATTCGTTAATGCTGAAGCCATCTGACATCATTGCATTGTCGAATTTTTCATCGGGAGTGGACATAGCTTCAGTAAATGTTCTTGGTTTGTTCTCGGTGAGAAAGACCATCAAGAATTCAGGACCGAAGGATTTTTCTTTACGAGCTCTTTTGCTGCGTCTAGGTTCAATCTCTTCATCTTCTGAAGCAGGAACCCCAGATGTGGTTGCCTCATCTTCCCGAGGACGTTTTAGATTTTGTCTATCCTTGCCCGAGAAAATGTGTTAAAAAAAGAAACATTTCTTGATTCCATTATTGTATTCACCTTAATATCCGGTACATCTGATTTGTGAACCAGAAACCGATAAACACTACTGTTGCATGCATATCCAATAAAAATACAATCAACAGTTTTTGGTCTTATGGTGACCTTTTTAGGAGGTGGCACAGTGACCTTTGCTAGGCACCCCCACACTTTCAGCTATTTGTACGAAAGTACTCTACCTGTCTATAGTTCATATGGCGTTTTGCCAGTTATTTCGTTGAGGATATAGTTTGTAGTGAGAATTGCTTCCCCCCCCCCCACAGATTCTGGGGTAACCCAGATTCCTGCAATATTGCATTCATCATCTCTTCAAGAGTTTGATTTTTGCGTTCCACAACTCCATTAGATTCTGGTGAGTAAGGAGCGGTGGTCTGATGTATAATGCCTTTTTCTAGACAAAAAACATTGAATGGACCATCATATTCGCCTCCTCTATCACTCCTAACAATTTTAATAGTTTTACTGAGTTGACTTTCAACTTCGGTTTTATATTCTTTGAATTTCGCCAAGACTTCATCTTTACTTCTTAGTAAATAGATGTAACAGTATCTTGTACAGTCATCAATGAAAGTTACAAAATAATTTTTACCTCCTCTAGATTGTACTAACTTTAAGTCGCACAAATCTGTGTGTATGAGGCCTAGAGGTTTGGTAGTTCGATCGACATGAGGAGATAGAGTTTTTGTGAGTTTTGCTTGTACACATATCTCACATTTTTTTAATTATTATTTTGCATTTGGGGATTAAGTTCGAATTTATTAATCTTTGTATAGATTTATAATTCACATGTCCTAATCGTTCATGCCATAAATCAAAAGACTCAACCAAGTAAGAAGATTCATTCTTATTAATTGAACTGGTAGAAGGTACATCATTTTTGAGGACAGTCATTACACACATTTTGATTAAGTCCTCTTTAACATAACCATTCCCAATAAAAACTCCATGTTTCCTTAAAATCAGCTGGTTAGACCCAATGCGGACGTCGAATCCGTGCTTGTTGATCATGGTTCCAGAGATCAGGTTTTTCCTCATTTTTGGCATATGCTACACATTGGTGATGGTGACTTCTTTGCCCGAAGTCATCTTTAAGACCACATTGCCTATGCCTTCAATCTTGGAGTAGGACTCATTTCCCATCAACAAGTGCACATTGTTCTTGTATTTTTTGTAGGTTGAGAACTGGTCTTTGTCCATGCAGATGTGAGTGGTTGCACCAGTGTCATACCACCACGTTTTTGGGTTTGGCTCAACCATGTTGACTTCTGTGACCATTGCATACAGATCAGCTTGAGTCAAGTTGGATTGGCCTTTGTTGTCCCTCAGCCTGCTTCGACATTCTTTGGAGGTGTGTCCCTTCTTGTGCAATAGGTGCACTTCCCAACAAATTTGGTTTTTGGGAGTTTCCTTTTTGAAGGAAGTGGATGATGATGGAGCAAACTTGTTTTGCCTTCTTTTGGGAGGAAATTTCCCGTTGCCTTTGACTTTCCCTTTTCCCTTGTTCTTGAACTTTGCTACATTTGCATTTTAGGAGTGAAATGGTTCAGGGTTGACAAGCGCGGCAGCTTTTACCTCGCGTTTCAAAGACTCATTTTGCAGCCTGGAAATCAGATTTGACAAGGTCATAGACTTCTGCTTATGATCCAAATAGTTTCTGAAGTCTACCTAGCTAGGAGGTAGGTTGTCGACGAAGCAATTCACTATGAAGGTTTCACAGATCTTCATTCCTTCATCAGCGATTTCTTGAAAAATCATTTGAAGTTCATAGACTTGTTCCATGATGGGCCTTGAGTCCACCATCATGTACCTCGTAAATTTGGAGGTTGCATACCTTCCAGATGATACATTGAAAGTCTTGTACTTCTTATCCAAAGCTTCCCAGAGATCCTGGATGACTTGATTTCGCAATACATGTTGAACAATTGGTCAACCAAGCGACTCTGAATGTAATCTTTGCAAAGGAAGTCCCCATGGACCCATGCTTCAACGCTTGCAACAGCACGCACATTAGTATTCCCAGCTGGCAAAGCAGGTTTTTCCTCAGTGAGATACCTATCCAGATGCAAAGTGCACAGGAAAAAGTGCATCTTTTGCTGCCACTGTTTGAAGTTGGTACCATCAAACTTATCCGGTGAGATACCTGCAGCGATAGCGCTGGGTAAAATTGGAATGTTTGTAGGCAGGGATCCGAGTGCTGCATCTCCAACCGCTATGGGTGTTGATTCAGCGACATCATCGTGTCCTCCATCCACGGATTTCTCCACGTTTTTCGACATCTGTTCCAAAAAAGAGACAGAAAAATGTTAGATTCGTTGAATAGAATCGATAGAATAACAATTAACAATACAAGTCGCTAATTTATGCGTTCTGCGGAAACGCTATAGCGGTCGTAGAATCGCGTTTGAGTTTTGAACTCGAGACGATTTACAGACACGAAAAGGAAGTTATGAAAACTGTCCTTGTGTGGTCCAATGAAGTTTCGCGTAACTTGCCAGAGGCCTTCGCGGAAACCGTTTCTGTTTGTAAAAAACAAATCGTTTTTTCCTTAAAACGTTTTCTGAAAATCGTTTGTAAAGCAATATAGGATCCGATTCAAGCGATAACCAGGATCAGATTATTTTGAATTACTGTAGAAAGTAAATTTAGAGGAGACAAATATTGCAATGTAAGAAAACGATTTAAGACACAGAAAAACGTTTTATAAAATCAGATTAAGGAAAAACGAGAAGTGGAGGAGAGATGATCTCTTTCCTTAATTCAAAATATCTCCCGCAGTGTGGCGGTTAGATGATAATGAATCCCAGAATAACCACTGATATTCGTATAATCGCAACACCTGATTATAGAATGTGACGAACTAAAATTCAACGATATACTCTCGAACACTTACTTTTGAAAGAAGAAAGGAGACGCGAGAGATTGAAGGATGTGTGAATTTTGTGAGCAGAGAGCGATCGAAAAATGAGAGAGGAGAGGTCGATATATATAGCGAAGGAGAAAGGAGCGTCGCACTTGATCAGCGTGTTAATGACGTAATTAATTGTGTGCTAATGATGCGATTTGGGCGTTAATCTTGGCGTGATTTTTGGGATAGACATTTGACTGCAGTTTAATGTCGTGATTCTGTAGGAATTTGAACCAAAAATTTTAACAATTTGGCCAGAAATGTTGCCAAAATGTGGCCCAAAAAGAACGTCTTTTGTGGGCCCACATTCACCAAGACCCAAGACCCGAGCCCGGCTCGGCTCGGCGGCGGCGGCGGCGCGCGAGGGATCCTTGGTTCTCTTTCAACACTTTGAACAATGTCATATGTGTGTCTATATTTATATGACTTTTATTTTTCTGAATCCTTGGATGTGGGAATTTTAGTTATTCCTCACATTTTTAACTAGCCTTAAAAGACTTATTTTTATTCACACTTCACCAAATGTAAAAGCCTTTGAGCTTTGTAAATATTTGGTCCAGCAAGACGTGGATCCAAGATTTGGGAGCTCTGAGATATACATGATATATACGCAGATTCACTTTCTTTCTTGACGGAGATAGTGAAAAAATACACAGATGTTTACAGTTTTGGAATCCTTATGATGGTTCTTCTTAAGGGAATACCAGTATTTTTGCATAGATCAGATGACGGGTTGGATCCTTCAGATAGAATTCTTGATCATGTCAAGGATCTGCAAAAGAGAGGAGAAACTGTTGAATTTGGGGGTGTTGGAGGTAAAAACCGCACCCCGGTTTTCTCCGGTACAAACCGAGATCGGCGTAACATAAGCTCGGTTTATGAAGGGATGTACCGGGAAAGATGGGCCGAGTGAAACATTGGGCCGAACACAGCCCATTAGGCCGAGGTCGGTGAGAAATCTCTCGAAGGAATGGAGGGCTTCCCTGAGCTCGGTCGAAATAGGAAGGTTTCCTAACGGAAAAAGGAAACCTTAGATAAAAAAGGAAAGGAACCGAGAGAAAAGGAAAGTACTCTCGGTCCCAAATCGTCTGAGGCGTGCTTGAAGACCGACTTAGAGGATATATATAAAGGGAGATGAATCGACACCAGAGAACATAAGATATTCCCGAGAAGACTTAAAGACTGAGAACTCACTACGCTAGCTTCTTAGTCGCCTTAAGTCTTAGTTTGTTATTGTCTACCTGAATAACCGAACTCAGTTGTATTTTACTTGATTCAATCTAATAAAAACCGAGCTTCCAATCTAAAAGTATTGTTTTGTCCATTGTCGATATTTACATATTAACAATTGGCGCGCTAGGGAGGGGGCCTTAAACAGATTTCTCAAGTTTTAGATCGGACTTCGGAAAGATTGAATCAGCGATGGCAGACCAAGCCAACATTCACGAAGAAGGAAACCCTTTTGGTGGAGAGAACGCTAACGCCCCAACAGAACAAGGAGGAGGAACTCCTGGAGAAAACGCTGGAACTATAGCCGGCCAAACCCCCGCAGCCGTAGGAGGTTATGGAACCGAACTACTGCTCCAAGTGTTCAATGCCCAGTTTAGGCCATCAACAAAAGATGGCGGCACAAATCGCCGAGCTCAGTCAAGCACGAACTCCTCTTCGAGTTCGGAACATCATTGACGATCTTAATACCGACGGAGATCCAGCCGGAACTATGAGGTCTACTGCAGTCGGATCAGCGAATGCACCAGCATCAGATTTAAGCCGAGACGCCGAGTTCGAAGCAATGAAGGCGCAGCTTCGCGATATCACTTCGAAGATACATCAAGCAACAAGCGCGGCTCCGGAAATCGAGCACGTTATTCAGGAAACGCAGAAAACACCCTTCACACCGCGCATAGCAGGGACGCCGGTCAAACACATGGAGAAAATGAAGATAAAAGTCTACGAGGGCAATTCCGACCCTCGACACTTCTTGACATCGTTCGGCATCTGCATGAACCGATACCAGTTCAAATCAGCCGAAGAGAGAGACGCAGTTCAGTGCCAACTATTTGTGGAAAGCTTGGGAGGAGTAGCTCTCGATTGGTTCTCGCGACTCGAAGCCAATTCAATCGATAACTACAAGGAGTTAACGACGGCTTTCGTCAAACACTTTTCCATGTTCATTGGACAGAACACCAAGAACTCCGAGCTCTGGCAAATAGCCCAAGGACCAAGCAAGAGCCTTCGTGATTTCATCCAGCGCTTCAAGACGATCGTTGCTAATTGTACGATTAGCGATGAAGCCGCTCTCCTATGTCTTCAGAAAGGAGCTCGGATAAAGACTAACTTTCGGAGCGCGATCACTCATAACCCTCCATAGACATTAGAAGACGCGTTGCACCGAGCTAATACCTACATCGCCGAAGAGGAAGAAGAAGCCGCTTACGAGCAGAGTTATTCAACGAAGCAACCCGAACGTCCAAAAACCGCAACCAATGAGCCGCAATCGGGATACGGTCGAGGGTATGAGAATCGCAAGAAGTTCTATGCTAATGCAATCCAACAACCGAACAAACAATGGAACAATAAGTGGGTCCGCGGTGAAGAAGATCAAGACGAATCATTGTTCTGCGAGTTCCATAGCCATAGGGGCCACAGCACCGAAGAATGCAGACATCTGCGAGAATACCTACTCGGCCTATATCGAAAGGAACCGATCTCGGTCGACGATCTCCGACGTTCGAACGCGTCTAAGAGCGGCGGGCAACTTTCGATTGACGATCTCCGTCGTTCACATATGCCTCGACCAAACAATGAACAGCTTGAGAAAGCACTCGCCAAAGATCCACCAACTCCACCGGCTTTACCTACGTTACCGCCGCCACCACCGAATCCGCCTGTTTTGCCCGAGCAACAGAAACGGAATCGTGATGACCGAGCACCAGAGAATCACGCTCCTAAGGCGCGGAAACGTGTCAACATGATAATGGGGGCAATCGAAGCTTGCAGTTATTCGGTTCGAGCCATCAAAGAGTACAGCAGACAGTCCGCCAGCGCGCCCAAAGCCCCGCAGGATCCGCCGAAGGGAACACCCTTGGTATTTACCGAGGCCGATACAATCGGGCTGCATAAACCACATAACGATGCCCTCGTTGTCGAGCTGCTCCTCGACGACGTCGAAGTTAGCCGCATTCTGGTCGATACGGGCAGCTCGGTTAACATTATATTCAAGGAAGCACTTGACCAGCTCGAGTTGGCATCAGATAGGATTGAGCCGTTTATCGAACCACTTACCGGATTCGATGGAGAACGTTGTATGACGGTCGGCATGGTCAACATTCCGATCTACCTCGGCGGAGTCGCTAAGATTATCCAGTTCCTTATCTTCGATAAACCGGCGATCTACAACGCTATTCTCGGAACACCTTGGCTACACGCAATGAAAGCAGTCGCCTCGACATACCATCAATGCCTAAAGTTCCCGACTCCCGACGGTGTTTACACTCTCTGAGGAAACCAAGCCGTTGCTCGATCGTGCTACATAAACGAGTGCAGACTTCATTCGGCCAACCAAGCATGTGTCATTAGCTCGTTAGGACCAACTGACAAGCTCATCGTCCAGAATACAAAACCTAAAAAGGAGTCGATCGTTCAAGTTTGCATCGACGAACTAAGGCCAGAACGTCAAGTCGGAATCGGCGCCGAGCTCGACCCAGTCATCCGCGAGCCACTCATTCACTTTCTGAAACAGCATTCATCGACCTTCGCTTGGTCGGCAGAAGATATGCCCGGGATTGATCCACAGATCGCGTGTCACGAGCTCAACATTGATCCTACGTATAAGCCAATCAAGCAGAAACGCCGAAAGCTCGGACCAGAGAAAGCACAAGCCGTGAACGATGAGGTCGAGCGTTTACTCAAAGCCTGATCCATCACTGAAGTCAAATACCCAGATTGGTTAGCAAACCCCGTGGTCGTAAAGAAGAAGAATGGTAAATGGAGGATCTGCGTCGACTTTACCGACCTCAATAAGGCGTGTCCGAAAGATAGCTTTCTGTTGCCTCATATCGACCGCCTCGTGGAAGCAACTGCCGGGAACGAAATACTCTCGTTTATGGACGCGTTCTCCGGGTACCAACGTACCAACGACTGGTTAACCGGATGTTCATCACAGACCGTGGCATCTACTGCTACAAGGTCATGCCCTTTGGCCAGAAGAATGCTTGAGCAACGTACCAACAACTGGTTAACCGAATGTTCGCGAGCCAGCTCGGGCGAACTATGGAAGTTTACATCGATGATATGCTCGTGAAGTCACTCATCGCTTCCGACCACGTCGGCCATCTTCGCACATGTTTTGATATCTTGGATCAGTATGGTATGAAGCTTAATCCAACTAAGTGTACGTTCGGCGTGACATCTGGAGAGTTCCTCGGATACATCGTTACACGGCGAGGCATTGAAGCTAATCCAAAGCAGATCGCCGCTATTCTCGAGCTCCCGTCACCGACAACCAAACGTGAAGTTCAGCGACTTACCGGACATATCCAGATCGACGGATAAGTGCTTGCCTTTCTACCAACTTCTTCGCGGTAACAAGCATCTCGAATGGAATGAGAAGTGTGAAGAAGCCGTCGCCGAGCTAAAGAAATACTTGTCCACTCCGCCAGTTTTATCCAAACCAAAAACCGGCGAAACACTTTATCTTTACATCGCGATTTCGGAGTTCGCAGTCAGCAGTGTTCTTGTTCGAGAAGATCACGGCGAGCAGAAGCCAATTTTCTACACAAGCAAATCCCTCGATGGATCGGAGTATCGTTATCCGACTTTGGAGAAATTCGCCTTTGCCGTGGTCATTTCTGCACGGAAGCTACGCCCGTACTTCCAGTCTCACGCGATCGTGGTCCTAACCGATTACCCTCTTCGTACTTTCCTCCATAGCCCAAGTCAGTCCGGACGACTCGCTAAGTGGGCTATCGAACTCAGTGAATATGACATCGAATATCGAGGCAGAACAGCAACGAAGTCTCAAGTCCTAGCAGATTTCTTGGTCGAACTACCACCGGAGCTCGTCGAAGATAATCCGGTCGTACAACCCTGGATTCTTCACGCCGACGGTTCACATCCCATAAAGGATCCGGAGTCGGAATTCGCCTCAAATCACCCGAAGGAGAGGTTATCGAGCAGTCATTTCGACTCGGCTTCCCGACATCTAACAACGAAGCCGAGTACGAAGCATTGATTGCCAGATTACGACTCGCCAAAGGCATCGGCGCCGAGCACGTACACGCCTACTGCGACTCTCAACTCGTGGCTAACCAGCTTCACGGCAAATACGAGGCCAAGAAGGACCGCATGGACGCATATCTCAAAGTTCTTAAGGATATTGCTTCAGAGTTCTCTACCTTCGAGCTTACGAAGATACCTCAAGACCAGAATGCAACCGCCGATGCCTTAGCCGCTCTCGCGACTAATTCCAATCCCGATCTTCGACGAACTATCCCAATTGCAGCAATCGAGCACGCTCCGAACTGCAACATCATGACGAGACGATGCGATTACGAAGCCCAACCCAACCTTGCTCCGCCCCTCACCCAAAAGACAAAACCTAAAGAGGTCATTCCCGATCATAACGACGACACGGACGAGCTCAATGACAACGAATCTAAGCCCGAGGATGAATCCGAAGGCCAGCATGTCCCAATCGATATCGAAGCCGAAGGAGAGGACGAACCCGAAGATTGGACCTTAGAAATTGTGGGACACATTGGAGATGGAACAGTCCCCGCAGATAAATGGGCAGCTCGATACGTGGTCATTAAGGGTACTCTCCTCAGATGGGATGCGTCCGGAGTACTCTTGACATGCGTTCACGACAATGACATCACGGAAGTAATGCAAAAGGTCCATGAAGGAGAAGGAGGAAATCATTCTGGAGTTCGGTCTTTGGCCTTTAAGATCAAGAAAGCTGGCTATTACTGGCCTACTATGCTCTCCGATTGCGAAAAGTATACGACACGCTGCGAGAAGTGCCAACGTGTTGGTCCAATGATCAATCTTCCTACCAAGCTCCTGATGACCTCGACCGCACCATATCCTTTCATGCGCTGGGCAATGGACATCATCGGTCCTTTTCGCCGATCTACAACTCAGAAGCAATATGTTCTGGTCGTCACGGATTACATCACCAAATGGGTCGAAGCCAAAGCATACCCCGAGATTCATGGAATTGATGTCAAAAAGTTCGTCTGGAAGTTCATCATCTGCCGACACGGAGTCCCGTACGAGATCGTTACAGACAACGGAACCCAGTTCACTTCGATCATTTTCCAAGATTTTTGTGCCAAGTGGAAAATCCGACTAAGTTTCTCTACCCCGCGGTACCCGCAAGGAAACGGACAAGCTGAAGCCACAAACAAGACCATAATTGACGGACTAAAGAAACGACTCGACACCGCTAAGCGAACTTGGGCAGACGAACTTGACGGCGTCTTGTGGTCTCACCGAACTACACCACGACGTTCGACCGGTCAGTCACCATTCTTCCTTGCATATGGCACAGAAGCTATGTGTCCAGCCGAACTCAACGTCCCAAGTATTCGCCGAACTATGCTTACCCAGCAACCCGACGCGAATGACAACATGATGATCGACGCACTCGACTTAGTCGAAGAACATCGCGAACGAGCATTGCTCCGGATACAGAACTACCAACAACTTGCAGCTTGCTACTACAATAAAAAAGTTAAGGGCTGTCACTTTGAAGATGGCGATCTCGTACTTCGCAAAGTCTATCAAAACACAGAAGAGAAGAACGCAGGAAAACTTGGCGCGAACTGGGAAAGACCGTATCAGGTTATGAAAGTCGTTAAACCCGGCGTTTATCAACTTATGAAGTTAGACGGAACTCCGATCCCGCGATCTTGGAACTCAATGCATCTTAAACGATACTACTACTAGTTCGTTGCGAGCTCAAAGCAAAAAAAAAAAAAAAAAAAAAAAAAAAGCCTCCGAACTACTTAGTCGGAGCAAAAAACACTTTTGTACTTAGAACTATGAATGGCTTGATCCCTTCAAAGGGCCGTAGGCAGCTCGTTACCGAGTCCAGCTATAACATCAATAAAATTTTATTAAGTCAAATCTGTCTAAGTTCTACTTCGGAAATCACAAGGGACCGAATTCTTCTACATCGACTTCCTGGCCAGTTGTTCGATAGCATTCCACATGAATGCAAACTTAAAAAAGCCGAGATCCTCGCAAGCACCCACATGGTGTCGTGGTTAAACCACATATCAAAAGCCGGGACCAGTCCCGCAGTTGAATTTCTAAGTCACCAAGAACAATAAGCCGAGCACATCTCGCATACTTAGGTTCGACTTAGAAAAACCTTGAACTCGTTTCGTACGTTTACAGGAGTTCGAATTGCACTTTGGTTCACTCTTCCAGTACGAAACGATTCACTTCGGTTCCCCAGGCCGAGCTTAAACGCTCGCACAATAAGCCGAACTCCTCAGATTCGCACCATAAGCCGAGTTCACAACACTCGCAAAACGTAAGCCGAATTATCGCAATTCGCTATCGAAAGATAAAAACTATGTTCGAACATCATCTGGTATATTCCGGTCTAGTACTTGAAAGATTTTTCTAAGTTACCGACGAAAGAAAAGTCGAAAATTCAAACTAGTTGCCGATGTGCTACTTGAAAACTTCTTCTAAATCACCAAGATAGGAAAAAAGGAAGTAAAAACGAGCATATAAATTAAGAGCCTCCCGAGAGGCAAATAAGTTCAAAAGCCCACCAAGGGCTCGGAAATAAAAGTATTACAAGCAAAATAACCCATGAAAGGGCAAATAAGTTCGAGAGTTAGAAAGAACAGAAAAAGATTAAGCGGTCTTCGAGGTCGCGGCTTGATCGGCGTTGAGCATATCCTCGTTCGAACCAAACTGTTCGCCTACCATTGGATCCTGAGCACTTTGGGTCACATTCGCGACTGGCACGTCATCCTCCTCAGCGAAGGGAGACAATCCGCTTGTCCTCTTCAGTAAGGACGCAAACGTCGATCGAACGGAACTCCTCCAGGGCCTTGGTGTGCTTTGCTTCGATGTCCGCTACCATCTCGGGCGGAACCTCGTACAAGCCCTTCTTTTTGAGCTGCTTGATAAAACCGAGGACTCCGGTGAGCTGATTGTAGACTAGGTACGGTTTAAGAGCTCGGTCAGCATCATCCAAGCTTCGGATGACCTTCTCTAAACGCTCGCAGGCCTTTGCGTGAACGCCCTTGGCCCGAGCCTTCCAATGTGCCACCATGTCCTGCAGTCGCCCCTTGTCCTTCTCGAATTCCCTAGAAAGTAGGCTTTGAGCCTCGGTCAGCTCAGCTTTCACTGCCTTCAGCTCCGCGCTCTCCTGTTTTAGCAGCTCCACCGAAGAGTGCAGAGTTTCATTGATTTGGAGCTCGGTGGCAAGACGCTCCTCTGTTTTCCTAACCCTTTCCTCGAGCTCGGTGACCCTCACTTGCTCGTCAAAAAGAGCCACTTCGTAAGCGGCGACCATATTGTTGGTTTGACTAGCGAGCTGCGAAAGGGAAATCTCGAATCAGTGCTCACACTTAAGATAATTAAATAAAGGAGTGAAGCCAGAAAATTACCACAGCAGTTGTACGTGCGATTCCCTTGTACATGTTAGGGAACCGGAGCTCAGGGACCGATGGGAGACTCGGGACCTCGATCGAGATTTTATGGTACAAGTCGGCACAGGCATCGACATTCTCCTCGAAGGGGGTTTCTTCGTCGTAGTCGAAGAAAACCTTAGCCCGTTTAACTGGCTCTGAACCTGGAGATCCTTCGGTCTGATCCCTTTCCTGTCTTTTTCTGGACCGAGAGGCTTCGGCTCGATCCTGAGGTAATGCAAGATCCAACATTACGGTTGTCGGTGGCTCGGCTTCAGCAGGAGCATCCTGTGCTCGGGAGGAGTCTTCAGCTCTCTTAGTCTTCTTCGAAGACTTTTTCTTTTTCAGCATTCTCTGACCAGCATGATCACGGGAGTTCGCAGCAAGCGGCGGATCCTCAGGTTGTACCTGGACCACTTCGGTAGCAGCAACAGGGTTCGGAGTCACTTCAGTCGGTTCTTCCTCGCCAAAAAGAGTGGGGATTTCGTCCAAGGAAAACATTCTGGCAGCCCGGGATCGTTTAGCTTGTGGCTTCGGTGCCTTGCGTCTTGGAGGGGCTCGTGGCTTACTTGCTCGAGCTTTTGGCTTGCGCGGTTTCGGTTCTCGAACAGAACCTGTAATAAAGATATGTCAAGAAGGAGTTCAGAGTAAACTCAGGATAAAACAAACAACACCGAGTTCGATAGTCAAACCTGCTTTCTTAGCTCGACGATTAAGAATTTCCTCCCAAACTTCGGGCCAGCGATGCTTACCGGCTTCGCTGAAAGCTGCTTCGAATTCGGAGGTGAGTCCGGAATTGAGGATGATACTTGGGAGATGACGACCTGCAAAGATCCGAAAAAGAGTCAGTGAGATACGAAATCAAAAATTAATAGTAGTACAAGCTCGTCTAGATCTACCAATCGGAATCTTCCACTCTGATTGATTTGGGATGTCAGAATTGCTGACGGTGAGATCGTTCATCTCGAGAAAGAAATACAAAGATTCCCAATCGTTGAATTTACTGGGTTTAGGCCCAGTAACTATATTCTTCTTCGGTTTGGCGTTCGCAGCAAAGAACCACTCATTGGATTTGTGGATGTTCACCGAGAAGAGGTCTTCAAAACGTCGGCTAGATGGAATCTGGCCGAGCTCGTCGCATAGAGATACGAACCCTACGTAGTTCGTTATCGAAGCCGGCATCACCTGCGTGAGAGCCACTCCACGCCGATTACAGTACCCGAGGAGACGAGAAAGGATTGGAAACGAGAGTCCGCATTGCGTGAAATAGGTTAGGTATACGCAAAAGAAGCCCTCGGGGACGTCCCACGGCCGATCTCCAGCTTCTGGAATTATGAAGATGACTCGATCCGCGAGTCCACTTTCTTCGAGCACGGCACGAACAGCACCAGGAGAGGCAGAGGAAGATGGCACGTTGGGGCGAACAACTTTGCGCCTCGGAAGTGGTGGCGAAGCGTGAATCACAGCATTGAGGTTATCCTCGGCAACTTCCGCCTCAGCAGCGCTCTCTTCCTGGTTTTCTTCTTCGAGCTCTTCGATTTTTTTGATCTCATGGACAACGTCGTCAGCGTTCGGTCCAATCCGAGCTCCCGTTTTGCGAGTCTCTATCGCCAAATGTTCGGTCGCTTCAACTCGTGGTCGAGAACGGCTACTGCTAGCACCAACTGATTTAGAATTTTTGCGAACTAATTGAGGAAGGTTGCTCTCTTCCTGTGACGAACTCAATTGTTGAGGGTTTGAAGAAGAGGAGCTCGGCTCCGAGGATTCACGGCGGTCTTCCGGAAGAATTTGGTTAGAAGAAGAATTAATCGAAGAACTAGAAGACATTTTTGAGTTTGGAAAAGTAGATTCGAAGGAGATTTGGGAGAAATGAAGAACAGCTTGAAGATCAATCGGAAAGATTGAAGGTTGATCGGGAAGTTTGAAGATCGATCGGAAAAATCAAGGGTTCGCGGCGGCGAGAGTTGAAGAAACGAGAGAAAACTACAAAAGAAAACTAGAGAGAGAAACAAAATCTAGAGATAAGGGAGAGCAGCGTACCTTATATATGCTGGAGTGAGAATAATGAATGCGAGAGGAGGTTTTTTCTCTTATAAACAGTGGGAATCGTGGGTTCCTCGATTTTCACGAAAATCCCGGAATTCACGCGCTTCATTGAAGACAGGCGCGAAACGTCCGGAAATGTGAATCGACAGCAGTTACCGAGCTTGGTTTGTGATCCAATAATCAAAGAAACAAGTTCGACTGAAAGTCACCTCCTTTCACCGAACTGAGGGAGGGCTAACTGTTGAAGGTAAAAACCACACCCCGGTTTTCTCCGGTACAAACCGAGATCGGCGTAACATAAGCTCGGTTTACGAAGGGATGTACCGGGAAAGATGGGCCGAGTGAAACATTGGGCCGAACACAGCCCATTAGGCCGAGGTCGGTGAGAAGTCTCTCGAAGGAATGGAGGGCTTCCCTGAGCTCGGTCGAAATAGGAAGGTTTCCTAACGGAAAAAGGAAACCTTAGATAAAAAAGGAAAGGAACCGAGAGAAAAGGAAAGTACTCTCGGTCTCATATCGTCTGAGGCGTGCTTGAAGACCGACTTAGAGGATATATATAAAGGGAGATGAATCGACACCAGAGAACATAAGATATTCCCGAGAAGACTTAAAGACTGAGAACTCACTACGCTAGCTTCTTAGTCGCCTTAAGTCTTAGTTCGTTATTGTCTACCTGAATAACCGAACTCAGTTGTATTTTACTTAATTCAATCTAATAAAAACCGAGTTTCCGATCTAAAAATACTGTTTGTCCCTTGTCGATATTTACATATCAACAGGGGGTGATTCCAAAGACATGATGCCTAGTCAGAATCAGATGAAAAAGTTTCTTGAGCTAGCACTGAGATGCTGCGAGTATAGGAATGAAGATAGGCCAAAGATGATCTTGATGGCAAAAAAGCTTAAGCGTATAGAAAAATCACTTCAATGACTTCATTATTTCATCAGCCAACCAAAACGTGACACGTTGGCAATAAGGATTGATCTTTATGGTCCCTAATTAGGGATGGATCCTTCAAATAAATGTCATTTTTGATTTTCTTTTGAGCCATTAAATCATTAGAAACCTAGTTAGAAACTCCTAATAAACATGGTCTTAAGTTCTCCCAAAAAAACTACAAATAAAAACAAGAGGCAAAATAAAAAATTTAACAACAACTTAAAAAGGAATCAATAGAGGGGATGCGTGAAGAGCAAACGGCGGGAAAGGGAAACTTTGAAGTCTAAAAACTCCAAAGATGCTGCAAATTTGGGTCTGAGTATGGTTGAATTTAAGATTGAGATCATGCTCATACTAGTGTTGTGTAATATACTAATATTGCTGAATTTCTTACCTTTGATTCTTTTAAGAATATGTATGTTTTTTCGAGTAAAACTTTCATTTCGACAAAAAAAAAATACCAAAGTATTTTATTACTCGTCGAAAGTATACTACAACCACAATTATTACAAATCAAATGCTGTTAAAAAGAAAAATCATTACCAAATCAAATCCCAAATCTTCGCAATCTGCGTCCTGCGTCCTGCCGTTGGTTTGTTGTAATTACTAATTAGGCAAGCTTTGGCCGGATAAACCTGACCCGACTGATCAGACCCGGACCGACCGACCTAACCCGACCCGACCGACCCGAAATTTCCGTTATAGCTGAGCCGAGCTGTTTTCAATGAATGAGTGCCTCTCTCTCTCTCTCTCTCTCTAAACTCTACACCGTCTTATCTCTCACTAAAAGTCCATGGAGACGACTTCTTCGTCTTCTTCGTCTTCTTTGTTAATTTTTCTTCCTTGAGTCCAACCTCATGAGCAAAAATCGTCCTCTCAGTTATTATTTTTTAATTCTTCTCTGCTTGTAGAAAAAAAAGGTTCCTACATCAAAAAATGGCAAAATCAGAGAAAGTCGAGTTAGCACAGACCTTAATCGAATCAGTAAACGAGATCGCTTCGGTTTCAGATCACCGCACACCGGCGATGAAGAAACACTGCGGCAATCTCTCCCGGCGGTTAAAGCTTCTTATTCCGATGTTCGAAGAGATCAGAGACTCTAAAGAGTCGTCTGACCCTGAAGAATTGGTGACGAAGGCTTTGTTTTCTCTTAAGGAATCACTTGCTCAAGCTAAGGATTTGCTTACTTTTGTAAGCCAAGTTAGCAAAATTTACCTGGTGTGTGAGTAATTTCTCGATCTCCCTTTTTTTATTTGAATTTTTCCTTCAAATTGGGATCTGTTTTTGGGGGGTTTTGTGATACTGATCCAATAGAGAACAAAAAACTCGTTTGTTTAATCGAAATTGAAATCGAATTGAAATTTCTCGTAGCAGTTTTATCATCTTTAGAGATTCTAATTGAAAAGTATATTTTGTTCATTTTGGAGATTTTTTACTATAAAAAGTTCTTGATGCCATTGTCGGGAATAGAGAAGCAAATATGTTTTCTTTTTGGGAATGTTTGTTTACTGATTCTTCAAACATTCTCTTTTTCTAATTGTGTCTTTGATTCTTTTGCTATTTTAGGTGTTGGAGAGAGACCAAGTCATGCTTAAATTTCAGAAAGTGACATCTCTATTAGAACAAGCTTTGAGTGAGATTCCTTATGAGAATCTTGAAATCTCAGATGAACTCCAAGAACAGGTAGAGAGAATTCGAGAGAGAGAGAGAGAGAGACATTCTCTTTGCTTTTGATTTGGTTTCTTACATCTTCTTGTTCTTGAGCAAGTGTTTCATTTTGTTTTCAGGTTGAGCTTGTTCTAATCCAGTTAAGAAGAGCAATAGGCAAAGGAGGAGATACGCACGACGATGAGTTACATAAAGATCTTCAATCTCTTTACGTTAGCTATGATGTAACAGACTCCGATATCCTCAGGAGAGTAGCTGAGAAGCTTCAACTAATGACCATTACAGACCTTACGCAAGAGTCGTTGGCTCTTCTTGAGATGGTTAGTTCCAGTGGAGGAGATCCCGGTGAAAGCTTTGAGAAGATGATGATGGTTCTCAAGAAAATCAAAGACTTTGTGCAAACCAATAACCCTAACTTGGACCAAGCTCCCATGGGACAAAAACCTCCACTTTCAAAGTCGCAAGACGGAAAACAGAACATCCCAATCCCGCCTGAAGATTTCCGTTGTCCGATTTCACTAGAACTGATGAATGATCCGGTTATTGTTTCTTCAGGGCAGGTACTGTATCAACATTGTCCCATTTCAGTGTCTTGTTGATGATCTCTTGTGACTCTCTCGTCTGAATCTTTTTTGTAGACATATGACCGTGACTGCATCAAGAAGTGGCTAGAAGGAGGACACTCTACGTGTCCAAAGACGCAAGAAACGCTTACAAGCGATACAGTCACACCAAACTACGCACTAAGAAGCCTTATAGATCAATGGTGTGAATCAAACGGCATCGAACCTCCAAAACGTCACAACAAGAGTAGTCAAGCCTCATCATCATCCTCCTTACTTCCTACCGATGAACAGAACAAGATTGAGCAACTCCTACGTAAGCTCACTTCTCAACTCCCCGAAGACCAAAGATCCGCCACAGAAGAAATCCGGCTTCTTGCGAAACAGAACAACCATAACCGAGTCGCCATCGCTGCATCAGGCGCGATTCCTCTTCTTGTGAATCTACTTACAGCATCCGACGATTCACGGACTCAAGAACACGCCGTGACATCGATACTTAACCTCTCGATATACCAAGAGAACAAAGGGAGGATTGTTTCCACGTTTGGAGCGGTTCCTGGTATTGTTCATGTGCTTCAGAAAGGCACCATGGAAGCTAGAGAAAACGCAGCAGCTACACTGTTCAGCCTCTCGGTTATAGACGAGAACAAAGTGACAATAGGCGCCTCAGGAGCGATCCCTCCTCTTGTGACTTTGCTTAGCGAAGGATCACGGAGAGGTAAAAAAGATGCAGCCACTGCTCTGTTCAACCTCTGCATATTTCAAGGGAACAAAGGAAAAGCGGTCAGAGCCGGTTTAGTTCCTGTGCTAATGCGGTTACTAAGAGAACCGGAAAGCGGTATGGTCGATGAAGCGCTTGCTATGTTAGCCATTGTATCGAGTCATCCTGAAGGGAAAATAGTGGTTGGAACGGCTAATGCGGTTGCGGTTATGGTTGATTACGTTAGAAGCGGGTCGCCGCGGAACAAGGAAAACGCGGCTGCGGTTTTAGTGCATTTGTGTTCATGGAATCAGCAGCATTTGATTGAAGCTGAGAAGTTAGGGGTTATGAGTTTGTTAATAGAAATGGCTGAGAATGGTACTGATAGAGGGAAACGCAAAGCGGCACAGTTACTTAACCGCTTTAGCCGTTTTAACGACCAGCAAAAACAGTCTGGCTTGGTTGTGGAAGATCAAATCTCTCTGATATGAGTTTAGGGCTTTAGGGTTTTGCTTTTACAGTTTACTGTTTTGTTAATCAAAGTACGTATCAAACTTATACCATAAGGACAAGATTTTGAAACCTGTACAATGGAATTTCTCTCTCTTAACTTTGAGAAAATAAATAAACTTAAATCTTAAAACTCTAAATTTACTGATGAATGATGATCATAATGTTGTTTCACGATTTCTTCCTAGTCGAGGTTATTGTCTTCAAACGAGGAATCAGTGAGGAAGATGATGAGATTTCTTTAATAATAACTCTGTACCAACTCTTTAATGGGTTTCGTTGAAGCATCATATAATCATATTTATAGGCTTCGCTGTTTCTTCAGCAACTTCTGTTCTTATTACACACTGTTTCCTGCTGTTTCAAAATCATTACAAAAGCTGGGAAATTTGATGCAATATATGATGCAGCCTGGAATTTAGATAATTTATCAAATATTTGTTCGTATTTTTATTTATAATTTTAATGTTCAGAGTTTTTATAGCTTTTGTGGTTCATATAAATAATAAGATAGTTTACTTATCCTTGAGAGCATTTGTCTCATTTTATTAGATTTATGATTATTTAAATGCTAGCTAGTATTTATGGTTTTTGTTTTGAGCAGTATTATAAAATTCGTCCTGGATGCTGCGTAATCGATGAGGGACTTGCCACCAAACCAAATTTCTGAATTCGTCGTCTACCTTTGATTAAAAAATGTCGTAAGTCCCTTAGATTAATGGTCAAGGGTTTAAAGGCTTTACAACAAATTTCGGGTTCTATTTACAGAAAATATAGTTTCTTACAGAATAAATCAAATACAAAACTCATCGAAAGTTTCTAAATATTACATAGAATTATTGGTTGTGGTCTTGTGTGCTACCACGTAATGACATATACTAACACGTAATTTGATCATCACTAAATTTGTAACAGAATTATTAGATGTATACCGAAATAAACTGTAGTTTTAGCATTTTACATTACAAATATCAAAAGGCCATTTATGAGGAAAATAAAAAGAGGTCAAAACTCCCTTTCAATATTAAAACTATTGTTGTCTTGTACCAAGACCGTTGAGGATGTTTTGCCTTCCTTTTGTATCCAACATTACATGTTTTCATTCCATCATGTAATGGCTTTGAGATTCCATTACTGGCTTAGTCACAAGTTTTTTAATATGTGAGAAAGATAAAACTCTTAATGTTTAAGTTTTTAGCTGAAAAAAAAATTAATTATATAATTCTAATAAATATTAATAATGCGAAAAAGAACTATTATCATATAAAGTATAATTAAGGTATTAAGTTTCTGACGTGAAAACTTAACTTTGTTATATAGAAAGGAGCATATTAAAACTGATGTACAGTAGAATTTAAAGTTAAGTTGTCGCCAAATTGTTGTGACAGTATGGAGCTGATTTTACAAAACAAATCTTGTATAAAATCCAAGATTTACATTATTCAAATTTAAAAGAAAAGGTTGTTTAATCTATGAACCAAAAAAGTAAAGGATTTTCATGGATGTACGGAATATTTATACTGAAAAGTAATAGATAAAAACGTGGTACGTACATGCATCTACATATGCACAGATCTTTATTAAGAAGTCTGACAAAGAAAAAAGGGAAAAGCTCCTAAAAATGTGAGAAACATAAGCTTTTTGGTAAATGGTAATTTAAAAACTTTGCTATCTATAGAAGACACGGAATTGTATGATTAAATTCGTCAGTCTGTAACATCCTTTTACTTTATAGATTATCCTATTGGTCCCATAAAATTATTTATAATATTAACTTTGTAAAAAATAAAAGTAATGAATGATAAAAATCTTAGTAATAATGCTGATTGGTTCTCACGTACTCAAGACTTGGAAACCAAACCCATAACCACAAAAATTCATCGTTCAGCAGAAAAAAAGCCAATAAAATATAATATAGAAATGTGTTAGTTATTATTTTTATGAGATTTGAAGAATACGAACTGAACAAATAAAACCACAAATTCGATAGACAGACACTCACACATCTAACAAGTTCATAATCACACAATACGATTACTTCTTTGTCACACCTGAATCTATATGTATCCAATTAATGACCATAAGTTGTATAACAAACCCATTCTAATATACCTTTTAGTTTCTCCATGCATTGACGATGTCTATCAATGATCCAACGGCTAAGAAAAAAATTCACATTAGGTGCTGCTGATGATCGTTGGAAGAAGAACCAGGGAGACCCAAACCGGTCCAATATTGATTGGATTGATTGCCCAAAGATGTCAAACCCGAAACCGGACGGCTTATAATATTACCCAAATGAGTTTCTTCCATTTTCACTGGAGCAGTTTGAGTAACCCTAGAAGCTGAGGAAGAAGATAATCCCATATTGTTTCCCATATAGCCCTCATTTGGGAGAGAATATAACCCCATGGTTCGATCGAACATAGCAAAGTGGCTCGCTGATCCAAGAGAAGTCATTATGTTGTTCTCATTGTTGTTGTTAGCCATGACCGGACCTGTAGTGTTAGCTCCATGAAAAAGCCCTAACTCATTCAAGAAGTTACCATTTCCACCATTATTTCCATTAATGGCAGCTAAGTTTAAACCGATACCACCGAGCTGAGTGAGGTTCTGTAGAGTGGGCAAAAACGGGAATTGGCTATTTGTTTGTAGCTGGACATTACTAGTAGTTGTAGGGCTTGGAGCGTTAACCATAGACGTTGACTGCTTGTTCTGAGAGGAGGAAGACTTTGAATTTCCGGTTTTACCCTTCTTGTTCCTCCGGCAGCCACCACCGACAGGGACGTTTCTCAAGGCGCCACCACGTGTCCAGTAGCGACGGCAAGCCTTGCAGAAGTGACGTGGTTGCGTGAGGTTGTAGTTGTTGAAGTAACAGAACTTGGTGTTGGCTGAGTCACATCGAGGGCATTTTAGGACTCCCTCAGGTGGCTGAGAGTTCTTAGCTAGCCTCGCTCTCTCAGCCACTGATCCATTGATATTGGCCGGATCAACGGTGGCGGCGGATGTGGTGTTAACATGGTGGTTAGGGTTAGGGTTTTGTGGGAAGTGGTTAGAGAGTACTTGGTGGCCACTAACTAAATTCCCACTTTCTTGTCGCTGAAGATGATGAGGATGATTAGGATGATTATTCGAATTCGCAGACTGCAAAGTGCAATTAAAACACACAAAAATGAATTCAATCACACAATACAAGAAAAAAGAACCAGAAACATCAGATTTAATCTTTGTTTGATTACTATTAATTTTGTTTTTGTACAAGAAACTACAATATGTATTTGGTTTATATATATATATATATATATATAGGTGAGATTATAAAGTAAATAAAATACCATGATATGTCTTGGAACATTGGGAAAAAAAGGAAGAGACTAAAGATGAGGAAGATGAGAATAGGAATATCTTTTACAAAAATGAATCAAAATTATTAATATAAGAATCAAAACAATCAATGGATTGAATTTAAAAGAGCTGAGAAACCACACAAAAAGAAAGAAAGAAAGTAAAGAAAGGAGATTAGTAATGGAAGATCAAAGAACCTGTGGCCAATTGATTGGTGGATCTAAAAAGCTTGAGACGGATGAGAAAACCATTGTTCGTATTCCCTTTTATCTCTTTGTTCTTCTTTCTTTAATAAAGTTTGATGGATCTTTAAAACTCAAAAGAACACAAATGGTGGGAGAATCAAAATAAAAACGAAAGAAGGGAACCAAAGGCTAAAGAGAGATTGTGAGGAGAGCACAGAACCAAAAGGGAAAGAGAAAAGATAGAAGTTTCGAGAGAAGAGGATGATAGAGAAGGAGCACAAAGATAAAGCGAGAACATAATGCTTTTTAAAACATGGGTCATGTTCTTATGCTTTATTGCTTTTTTATATAATTCACACTCTCATGCATTATTTCTATATGCATAATTTGTTGTATATATAATATGTATATTATTTTGTTGTGATTCCCTTTTTAGGGTTTGAGTGGGGGGACGTTTTTCTTCGCCTATAAGGCTCCCTCTGTAAATAATAACTAGATATGTATATATATATATATATACATATATATATAACTAGATATATATATATATATATAACTCATATGATTTACAACGTCGTAGTATGAAGAGAAAAGAGGGGTCTATAAGTTGGAATAAATAATCAAAGAAGTTCTAGAGACAACCAAAAAGACCTTACTTTGTAGGACTTTAAGTGTGTATAACTAAAATACTAAGTATTTCGGTTCTGTCTTATCACTAAGTAAAAAAGTTTGGGAAATTCAAGATAAATCTATTTAGTGGTAATAGGAATTTGGGATGAAGCTGTAAAATCCAATAGTTTATAATTCACTTTTTCACTTTGCAAATCATATATTTGGTCTTTCCAATAATTGAATATATAGTCTAGTGTTTTCTAGTTCGGGATGTCATATGTAGAAATCCAATTATTTTGTCTCACGGTTTGGTTCAGCAATTTCGAGCCAAAATATTTTTGTTATTTCGAAATTCTCAGATGGTAAAGAGAAGTGAACATCTTATGCCAGCTAAAAACTATACCATTTGAAAAAGATGAAAAAATGTGGATTTTTAGTGAACTAGTGGGTTAGTGATAAAAGCCTTTCTCTGTTCTATTTATGAATTTCTAATCGAGGACCCATGATATTTTAATGTATATGTGTACATGTACATGTGAAAGAGCGTAATTTGTGGCTTATATATACATATATATATATTATATGTTTGCCAGTAATTAAAATTTAATAGCCCTTTTTACAAAAAAAAAATAAATTTTGATGACTAGCCCCATATGTAAAGCAAAAAACCAGCTTTTTCTGTTTGGAACTTTTGGTGGGAACTTATCTCTAATGCAATGAAGAAAGATTATATAAATATGAATAATCGGCTCTGTTCTCTTATTTTTAGATTTTATTTAGAAATCGCAAAAATGAACCATGGTTTTACAAAAAGCAAATTTATCCTTATTTTTTATTTTTCTACAAAAGCATATCTGTCTATGTTTAAGTAATTAAAAAGGGAATATGAAGCCTGTAACTCGACCATAATAAAAAAAATAGTAATAACAGTCACATTAATTTAGTTTACAAAAAAACTTTGTTTTTGTTTAAAAAATGTAATTCATCAACCATTATTGAAACAAAAAATAATTCACCATTTGTATGACCAGATTTTCAGACTGATCCTCTGATAATTTTTCTAAGCTAGTTTTATGGGTTTTGATTTACATTGCATGAACACCTCGTATTCTAGTCTAGGCCAATAAAACGACAATGATAGACCCTTGCTAAACTATCAATTTCTGGTAAGTGTCACAATTATCATTTTTAGTTTATTGTTTATTGCAAATAATGCACTTGTATATAAATAAACATAGCAGTCGCCGACAAAAAAAAAACATAGCAGTCTTCTATTATCCAAGTAAAAATAATTATTTTCTTTGATACAGTTCATTCATAAAATTATATCTTCATTAGATTTGGCCGCACAGGCCAAAACAATTCTGAAAACTAAAATTTATAAATGCCTAAACATTTTTTAAGTAAAGTTAATATCCAAGCTATAATATTAATCTCGTTTCCTTTATATTTCAATATACAAACAATTTTTTGTAAAAGGAATGACTGAATCTTCGTATGGATATTAACTTTCTTCTGTATCAAAAGACGAAAGAAAGGGAAACGAAGCATTCAAAAAGATAAAACCTGTCATTTACAACTTCTATTTTATGCCTCAACTTTTACTTTCATTTTATACAAAAAGAGAGATCTTGCAATTTGTCTCTACATTTTATCCTCTCTTTTTCTTTTTCTCGGCTATCGATTACCTCTCATCTCTAATAATCAGTCGTTTGGTATATAAATGCTAAACATCTTTTTCAGAAAGAGACTACCAAAAATGGCGTATATGTTACATTATTACCCTACAAACAAATAATCTTAACGTTGATGCATGTCATCAGCAAACCTTTTTGGCTTTTCATATGCCCACTCATCTCTTATATGCTCTTATCCTTCTTCATTTTGTTTTTCCCATCTCTCTCTCTCTCTCTCTTAAATTTTTAATTAATTTGATTAATCCATCCAATATTTATAAAACACTCTTTTCTTTTTTGAAAAAACAAAGTACTTCTACATGAAATTTTTTATCCGGAAGTATCTGGTTTTTTTTTTGCTTAACGATGATTTAGCTAGCGTAACTATGAGAATTTCATTTTCTAATTTTGTTTTGTCCTAAGTCAATGCTTCAATTATGAACGTTAACTAATTTGTTGCTTTAGGAGATTTTTTTCTCGTCCAAACATTCTCTAGGGCAATAGTGGAAGTCTCGATTACAAATTCAATATGACTACGTTCCATATCACATATCGCTTTCCATTTTAATTGTGAAGATTTGTCATTATTTATCAATCATTAGCTGCCCACATAAATTTTCATTTTTACTTTTTATAGACCTCAAATGTGGTTATATATTTTTATATCAAACAAATATGGTTATAACTTGCACCACTCATAATTTGCATGAGTATATAACCATTCAATAGAAGACCAAAGTTTAAAAGATGATGTTTTTATTTGGATTAGTGAAACCACATAGAGAAATAAAATTTTCCTTTTTTTTCCTATGTATCCTTTAGTTATATTAACAGAGATTGGTCTCAGCTAAATGGTAACATACGCCAACGACTTAATTTTAAAATGTTGATGTATGTATCCCACACTAATAATTTTTTACCTATCCATAACAATCTCTTATCACTATGCTCTTATGTGCCGCAATCTCTTGGCACTTGCCCATTTAAGAAAGAGATTAGTGTTAAGAGATTAGTGTTAATCTAGGCTGTTAGAGCGAGGTGAATTCTCATTTTTCTTGATGGTTGAATGAGAGTCGCCAGTTATTTGTTCCAATGTTTGTTGTTACCAAAAAGGAGATGACAATGGCAAAATACTTAAGCGAGCACCATATCTATTTACCAATTTCTCATAAGTCTAATTATTGAATAATGTATAAGCCTAATTGTTCATTTATTAAAATCTATAAACTTTTTTTGCTCAATATAAATATTAACTTCCATCATATTACTGAAATACATAAATATAATATATTTAACATTAATATACTTGCATCAACCAAATCATATCATGATTCTGCATATGAACAAACCATCAATTCAGACTATTCAGTCTCGGTTCCTCTAGCCAATATTTAATCAAATGATCGAACGCTTGTTTATACTTAGAAACTAAAACCTAAAGCCAACAAGATACGTCAACATGAGATTCATATAGAAAAAAAAAATATCTCTTATAACATGAGAATTGAGATACAGACTAGCTAGTGGCAGGATTTAGTTGATCAGACACACAACAACAAAAAAAAATTAACTATCAACTATAAAACGAAGACTCCTGATAATCACATGGAAATACGTGACATATGAATTATTTGACTTGATAGATCGCTTCTAAGTTCTAACCCGTAATCGCATTACCACAAATATCGGCACATCGATATACATTTAATTGGGTCAATTGAACAAACTGGCCTTAAGCCCACAAATTCCACACCGATTTTATTAAATACTAAGAGAGAATCTGCGCATATGTGCAGATTTTGTTTTAATTTATATTTTAAATAATATATTTTAAGAATTTGTATTAAATTTTATGTTTACTATCAATGTTTTTACGTTTAAAATTTTTATATTTTCTTCGGGTTTTTCTTGATAATATATTATTTATAATTTTTTCTACACCAGTTATGTCAAATAGTCTATTTTTTCTTAAGATAATCAGAAACTAAAATCTATTATTTTATTTTTTGTATGAAAACGTAATAGTTCACTTAAAAATATACCTTAAATATCAGAGAGGAATATACATTTTTATTTTTTTGGTTAAATATTTTTGACTGATTCCATTTTTTATTTTTTTTTAAACCATGTATGACATTTTTGTGTTGATTAACCATGTAATTACATTTTTGTCATTATTCTACAAAACGATGCAAACTACAAAAATGCATGTGCGTCAATTATTTTATGTGATACAAGTATTGCAATCATTTTTGAAAACTGATACTAATATTAAAATCAATTAAGTACAAATGATATAAAAATAACATCAGTTGTTTATAAATGATATAAATGTTAGCATCAATTATTGAGAAATGATATATACATTGACATCAGTTACTATAACCGAATAAATGTTAGCATCAGTCATTAAGAAATGATATATACAATGACATCAGTTACTATAACCGAAGCAAATATTAGCATCAATTATATTAATTGATGTAAATGTAACATCATTTCTTATAATTGATACATATTAACATTGATTATTAAAATTGATGTAAATTTTTTTATAATTGATGCAAATTATTTGCATCATCACTTTCAGAATCATTTATTTAAGTGATCTAATTTTTTTTGCATCATATATAACTAATACAAATATAGAAAATAAGTGATGTAAATGCCTTTTTTTGTAGTGATTCCATCTTTTTACTATTATTTTTAAATAATTTTTATTCATTTATTAAACATTCTTTGTGTTTTATAATTTTATTAGTTGTAATTTTATATAATTTTATTTTAAACTTCTTAACTTATACGGTCACAATATTTTTTTCACTTGAATTAAAATTTAATTATATTTTTAGTTTAAAAATAAAATTTAAATTACTTGAAAAAAAGAAAATAGAATAATGCATTTAAAAGTTTTGTATTATACATTATTTATAAGTTTTTATATATTAAAAGTAGTTTTAAATTTATTCTAATATATATACATGTATATATTAATATTTATTTATGTTTTTAATTTAATTACTTTAAATTTTATTAATTATTTATTTTATTAAAAATGGGACATGTGTCAATTTTTCCCATGCTAACGTGGCGATAATTATATATAAAATAAGAAAAAACCCTAGTAATAGTATGCACTAAATCATTGATCTTGTAGCAACTTTAACTCAGACTTGCATACTATCCTATGCATTTAATATAATCTAACACTTCGCTCATTCAGTTATCCTATCCTACGCATTTAATATAAAACAATTCTTATTGACAATAGCAATTTAAGCTAACTTAGCCATTAAATTTTATTTTGCCTGCAAAACTAAGACTAAAAGTTATGAAGTTTCTAATTCAAATTCTAGTCATAACATTAGTTAATTGTTTTTTATTAAACTACATATAAAACGCTGAAGAGACTGATAATGACAAGAAATAAAAGTAAGAAGGGTGGTGGTGTGAGAATCAGATTCGATGTCAACTAATTGAAAGGGAGCATGCAGCTTTTTCTTCACAATTATATATTTTTTAGAAAAAGCTTTACCCATTTGCCATGCATTCACAAAGCATTCGAGATGGGATTTTTTGGTTCCAAAAATTTATGATTATTCGAGATGGAATAAAAATTTCACTGCAATTAGTAGTTAGCAAGAATATATCTCTCTCTTTCCTTCACTAGTAATTTACGATGAATAAACGACGGGTGATTTTCATGCATCTTAAATTTATTTTATTTTTCCTGTAACGAAAAATCAGCGATGTACTTTTAATATAACTATATAAGTACAGCAGATATTATTTTCTTTTTTCAAACTTCCATTTCTTTAAATAACGTACGTAAGTACCAATCCATCAGATCGAAAATGGTGAATAATTATGTCATTCTGGTTTGAAATCTTTTGAGAAACATTACTTTTACGGAATACGTTTTTCAAAATACCACTAATGAAAGTTGTTATCAAAATATCACTTCAATACAATGGCTTAAAAGTTTATAAATTTTATGCATAGACTACGTACCTTATATATTGTTCGACTAAAAAAACTACCTCATAAAACTATTTTAACTAAATCGTATACCATTCTATAACACACCTTATAATTTTATGAAATAATTTTAAATCCTTATTAATGTATGATACAATGCTTTGTTTCGTAAACTTAAGTTTAATTTGTTATTTTTTGTTCCAAATTTAAAGATTTGCATTTTTTGTTCTATATATTGTTATGATGAATATAATGACACATCCTTACTTTGATGCACTTATCTAATATACGAATATTGTTTTGTTTTTAATTTTAAAGCATGTATATGCTAACATCGCATATATCTCAGTTTAAAATCAAAAATACATATAAAATTTTTTTATTATAGATAAATGAATAAAAGTAAGCCTGTGTCATTCGTTTTTTTTTTAATTTTAAATATCGTTCTCTCTATAGAATATTTTAGAATTCCATTTTATGTACTTTTAACAAAAAAACATGTATATTATTTTTGGGTTTAGAATTTTTGTTGGCTTTATAACATAATTTCTGTTATGATACAAGATTTTGGGTTTTGTGTTTTGATATAGGAGTTTGGGTTTTGCTTTTAAATTTAGAGTTTATTGTTAATGAGTAGGGTTTTGCATTTTTATTTATGATTATGGTTTACACTTACACTATATTATTAAAGTTGGAATATGGTGAATGTAATTATTTTTGAATTAGATGTAAAATTGATTCAATCAAAAGGTATGTTTAAATCTTGTGCTTCGTTGTTTTGAATTTGAAATGAAAACATAAAGGTAAATCTATATAGCTATGATGAATGTAATTTTACTCTATAATATCTTGTTTAATGTGTTCTATATATAACGAACAGAATGGAGGTACATTATTTTTTTCATACTCAATGTCATTGGTGAATGAAGGACAAAGCCGTCCTCATAACATCATCGAAATGATTATTCTATAAAATTCAACTTCTATATAACTATATTCTTTTATATTAGACATGTAAATAGCTATAAGGCTAATTCACCCTAAAGTATTCCACCATGAAGTATCAAACGTTTGTGAATATAGAAATTAATTATTATTTCTACACACAATGCAGAACAATACGTAATTTATTGTATTTAGCTTCATCTACACAACTTAAATATTAAATTTCACTGTCCACATTGTGATTTAAGTTATAAATTCTTTTACTAAAGATTATTGTTTGTTTCTTTTATTTTTATGAAAGGCGAACCGATCAGCAGCACCTTTCAAATTTACTTCGGTTTTTATCTTCTTTACTCGGTTCCTCTCTCGATCCACCGCCGGCCTTATGTACTTTGTCAAATAAATTTTTAACTAGGTTACGTTTGGGCTTGATGTGGTCCAAAGGTCTTTTCTATCCGACAAAACGTTGGCTCAACAATGAAAATCTGGTTAAACCGATTAAAAGTTAAAATTGAAATGAATAAACATTAATTTTTAGTTAAAATTTTATAACAAACAATACTGTGGAAAGTTGCACAAAAAAATTAACATTGTGGACAAATAAAAATTATATGTAAGCTGTGTAGCTGAAGCGAAATAGCTGTCAAAAAAAAAAAAGATGAAGCGAAATAGCTGTAAAAAAAAAAAATGAAGCGAAATAGACTAAATTACGTAATGTGTGGAAATAATAATGAATTATCTATATTCTGATATACACACGTTTACTACTTCATAGGGGAATATTTTCTGTCACGTAATGCGCAAGGAAAACATTGTTAAATATTTGGTGTGATTTTGGACCTTCTGGTACTTGAATCATGTATGGGATTTTTTTTTTTAAATAACAATGTTATAAAATAATAATTACATGTTAGTTCTCATAATTTTTAATAAAATAATAGATCAGTGTTAACAAAATAATGATTACATGTATTTTTTATTTACTCAAATACCAAATACACACATTCGTCTAGTTAACGGTATCAAAGGAAAAGTAAACGGTGATGTTCAATTGGTGTTAGATTGACTAATATTATTTTTGATGCTAAAAAGGTGATTTGACTAACTGAGAATTTTATGAAAGTAACGGGGCACACACGAATTGGATGGTTTGCTCTTTTGTTTCCTACCATTTCTTTTTCTTCCACACTATATTATAAAAACACACACACAAGTCACAAGTATTTAAGATCACCATTAATAGTACTCATCCAAACATAATACTTTAGAGTTGAATATTGAATGGCAGCCAAATTGAAGAGCGTTCAAGTGACTGAGAAGCACATAGTTAACAGCTTTCGTTCACGCACTCTCTCACACATTGTCGCATCTGGTCTCTTTGCTTTTCGGTATCTATTCTTCGCTTTCGATAATTTTTTTCACTTATAGATGATATTTAAGGGAGAAAACTGTTAAAAATATATATATATTAATATGGTGTAAATTTCGTAATAGTTTGGCTTAGATCCAAATTAAAGCAAAAATAAGTGTTTATAAAAACAATCACAAAACCAAATAGTAATATGTGTTAGTAGTTTTCATTTGTTGATGAGTTACTACGTAAGTTCAGATCATGGATCAATTTCTTATGGAGCGCAAAATTACTTAGCTATTTCTATTTGGTTAGTCAAAATAGTGTCATGCTTTACATCCATTAGAAAATTCTGTGAATTACATTCACCTTAGAAGATTAACAGAATGATAAAAGCTCGAATCATCTCTGGTTTTAAAAAAATATTCACAAAAGTAAAATAAATAAATAAAACTTTATATGATTCCTTTTTATTTATTAGAGTCCCCTTTTTTGTTTGACAAAAAGGTAGGTTTGTTTTTGGAGATTTTTAATCCAAATGTCATATCTTAAACACCATTTGCAGATTACATTGGTACATATTTTTTTCATCAAAATTCAAATTGTTTTATAAGAAACCGAAAAGGAAAGAGGGTATTTGCCACACAAAAACAAAGGAAAAGAAAGATATGTGTATTTCTTAAATAGACACTATACAGTAAAACCTCTATAAATTAATATTCGATAAATTAATAATCACTATAAATTAATAAATTTTGTTGGTCCCAAATCGGGCCAATGTAAAAATCCATCAAATTCGATAAGATAATAAGATAATAATTTTTTTTGAAATCCTTATGTAAATTTATGGTCCCAACAAAAACATAAATTAATAATAATATAAATTTATGCAAATATATGTAAATATAATATTTTTTAAAAATAACTAATGTGTTTATTTTTATTTAAAGTTGAAATCTCATTGATTCTCATCTCTCTAATTATTATATCAGTAGCTTTTATTGCTCTTTTACTATATACATTCAACATTTATGATGATTTTTTGATGTGATAATTGATTTTCTTATCTTTAAGTGTTTTTAAATGTATTGTAGTGTTATCTTCAATTTTATCATCAGTAATACTGATAGTAGCCATGGTTTTTTATAAATTTTAAACTTATAAACATGTATATTTTTACATAGACAAATCCAATATGGTGTTAAAAACTATTTTATTGTGATAGTTATGATTCTTAATCATAATTTATATCATGAGATTTGTTAAAATTTTAAAATATAACATTATTACAAAGAATTTTTTTAGAAAATTATATGCGGAAAACAAATTTTCTCTATAAATTAATAATTATTAATTTATAGATAAATTAATATCACGATAAATTAATAAATTATCATAGTCCCAACATTATTAATTTACAGAGGTTTTATTGTAGTCGGATATGGCATATCCAATTGGATAATACCAAAGGTACAAAACCAATCTTCCATTCCTTACGTGATACATGTTCGTAATCAAACTAATCCTTCAGTCTTGGAAAGTGTCCGGACTTTTTTTCCTTGCGTTGCCTTAGTAAAAACTAAAAATATATTTGTATATGAAAAAATCAATACTATCGCTAAATAAACAAATGATTTCTCCTCTAGAGGCATTGCCAACAGGAATGGTCACACATGGACGTATAGTAAGAACGTAGAGGAAGAATTGCAATCGAGTAAAGTGCCTGATGAACTGATAAAGTCAGATTCTAACAAATATTGGTCTCCTCATCCTCAAACTGGTGTCTTTGGACCATCCTCCTCCTCCTCCATCACCGACACAAACGACAAGAATCGCAGCCAAGATCAGGACTCAGTGATGGATGTGAAAGCATGGTTCCGTGCAACGAGCCTCGAGGATTTGGACAAGACTTATTCATAGCAAGCAAAGTTCTTTCTTTATGTGTGTGTTTCTGAATGTTGTAATAAGTTTGAAGTAAAACTGTTATTAAGTTCCAATAACGAATAGAACGTCTGGTGTTATGATGTTTCAATGAATGTAACGCTTGTTTTCCTGTTTATGTTTTTTCCAAAATTATTTTATTTATTGTTAAAATTACTTGTATAAAAATAATGAATTCACTTTTCTATATAGCATCAGCAATACATTACATTCTCCTTTATATATAAACGAAACAGAAAGGAAAGATAATATTTCCACAATTTCTCTAACGGCTAAAGATCAAAGGCTATTTTATCAATATTAATCACAACTTACCAGATATTACATATTCCATATCAATCATATCTTCAACATATTAAAATGATTTAATGACAAAATATACATTTTTGATTTTCATTTACATGTTAGACTTTCTATACATAATAACAAGAATATAAAACCACGTACTCTTTTGAAACAAGAGAAGCACACCGCAAGGGTGTTTAAGACAGAACAAAAACCATGAAATCACAAACAACTCTCATCTGCATGCTCATCATGCTCTCCCTCTTTGCTTTACATCAATGTATGTATTCGTGTTTTCTCATTTATTTATGTCTCTTTGTTTTTCTCGTTGTTAATATTTGGTTGATGTGTTGTTTTTAACTGTGAAGGAGCGAGGGTGGATGTTGGAGAAATAGAGAAACCAAGCAAAATCGTATTATCGCTGTGTTCTCATAACTCATGTTCCGCTGGGTTGAAAAGAGATTGTTGGTGTTGTATGAGCAAAAGTGACTTTCCTTGCTGGCCAGACCAAGCCCAATGTGAAGCCAATTGTCATCCTAGACTTTGATAAAATTAAATGTACCGTTATGACAATTTTTTAAGTTATTTAAATCTCATGTATTAGAAATTAGAAGTTGTTAACTTAAAAATGTTTAAAATAATTTTATCCAAATTATTCTTATTTTATGTTTTATTATGAATTTGAAGCGTAGAAACCAATATGATATAATTAGGGATTAATTTAGATAAATTATTTTAAAATGAAGAGATTGTTTTGGTGTTTAGAAGAAGATGAAGTGGAACGATGCAAAGTGGCAGTGTTAGCCAAAACAAAAGAAATCCCTAATTGAAGCGATGTTGTTTCAATGTAATGTGTTTCATATATTACACTTTCTTTTCTTTTCTTTTTTTTTGCATTTGAATCGAAGTAACCAACTTATCCAGTAAACTTATTATCCTAATCAAGAAATCTGCTTTTACGGTATGTAATTTTAGCACTTCTTTTATTTTTAAAAGGCAATGAAATTTTTAAGAATGTCGTAGAACCAGGCGATTGCTTCATCGCGATCACTTAATTTTGATATTTTCAAGAGTGTCTTGTCAAATTTTCATCTCAATTTGGACAACTATTAACAATTTTCAATATA
The DNA here is from genome assembly GCF_000478725.1 of Eutrema salsugineum. Classification (NCBI taxonomy): domain Eukaryota; kingdom Viridiplantae; phylum Streptophyta; class Magnoliopsida; order Brassicales; family Brassicaceae; genus Eutrema; species Eutrema salsugineum. The sequence continues at coordinate 4,221,935 of NW_006256908.1, read as the reverse complement.
ATTAGATGACGAAATATGCAAAAACAAGAAAAAACGTCATTTGTAGTTCATTTCACATCAAAGATAAAACAAAGGTAAAAATATTATTCTTCATTGCTTTTAGTAGTTAATCTAAAACATTTAAAGGTTAATCTGAGCTTCATTAATTCAAATCCTAAGAACTATATCTAACATAAAAGAGAGATGACTTTTTTTAATAGAATGATAACTTAATTAGATATGCACTGGGAAAGCGGCTTATTCGTGCCTCACTGGTCGAATTGGTACCATTTGCTACCTGTACTTTTGAGCTGTGTCTACACATACCTCAACTTTTAAAATTTTGAATTTTCATGTTTGTACTTCAATTTGTTTGGCTAATTCATGCATTGATTAATTCTCCGTTAGTCAACAGGGCCGTCGGTCCCTTG